>NC_056570.1:5073552-5100771 GCF_013358625.1 Macadamia integrifolia
AAAAAAAAAAAAAAGAGGATGAGGAAGAAGAAATAAAGTGAGAGATCAAAAGAGAGAAGAAGAAGATAAGAGAAAAAACAGAAGAGGGAAGAAAATCAGAAAAGGAGGAAAAGAGGGTCGGCAGCCATTGTTCAACTAAAACCTAAATTCTCAAATTCATTCAAAAAATCTAACCATTGAGTTCATCCATTACATGACTAATATAAAGGAAAAATCAAACAATTAATGAAAATTATTCTAAAATTAGAAACTTGCTAATTGTAGGTATTATGGACCTCCGTCCGGATCGTCATATGGCGCGTAGCTTGTGTACACACGCTAGGGTTCGACCCTAATGAGATGAGATAGTACCCCCTGATCATCAAATGCCAAAGGGGGGAGATAAACGTTATGGGTAAAAGGGAGTCGCCACCTAGAAAGGGTCTAGGACCCATAAATGTCTCTCCCAATCAAGGGAGAGAGACTAATGACTGATGGATAAGGCTGGTTTGCACAAAGATTCTAGACAAGTGTCAAGTGATAGATTGGGAAGGTGTTAGGCACCAAATTTGCCCGACCCTAAGGCCGGCCTCTTTTTGTTTGACCAAAGTTTGTTTGTACCCTACTAACTAGTCTTAAATCTAGGTCACTGAAAACCCTAAACTAGGTATCTAAATAATGACATGTGTGAAACTCTAAACCATATGTCTATGTTATGCTAACCTAGGTTATAATGAAAATAATGAAATAATTACGCTAATTAAATATTAAAAACCCAAAATGATTTGATTAATGTGTTATGAGTTTTAGATTAAACTAATTAAATAAACTTAGCCCTAGGATTAGTTGAGCAACTCATGAAACCCTAAATTAACTAATTTGATTAATTGAGTCTAACCTAGATGGATGATTAATGAACTTATGAAATCCTAAATTGAACTAATTGGTATGATTAAAGATTTAACACATTATGAGGTCCTATAATAGATTATTTGCAAGCGGTACCTAAATAATTGGTAAAGTAAGGTATGGTATGGAATCCTATTTATGCTAGTTTGCAAATGACTTTTAACTAGATTAAAACTATGTTTATTAACTATATTAGACAATCAAAAGAGGGATGTAATAAAAGCTAGTTAGTCTTGTTACACTTATCTAGGGTTTAAGATTGAATCTAAAAGATTGGTTGAATGCAATATGAGTCCTACTTTGATCTTATTGTTTAATGGATTTTAGAACAACTAAGTGAAAGATGCCTAAAACTATCATAGATTACGTGAAAAAAACGGATATGCTAAATTTAAGTATATACTACATTATATGAAATAAATCTAAATTGCTCTAAGGTTATGATTTACCTAATTAAACTGGTAAATAGATTAAAAAAAAAAAAGAAAAGAATTGGTTAACTTAAATTGTTTAGATTAGCTACAATAAATTAAAGCAAAATTATTAAACCAGATATGATGGAAGCCAATTAGAGTATGATATGGATTAAAAATATTCCAACAAATGGTAAGAAATATGATTAGACCATGTTGAAAGTAAAATAAAATACCTAAGTTAGATTTACTGCTAAGCTTAAGGTTTTTTTTTGTGAAGTTGAATTTAGATTAAAAGGAAGAAAAGAAATAAAAAAGGAGGGAAAAAGGGGGGGTTCGGTTGGTGCTGGTTCAGCAGTGAAGAAGAAGAAGAAGGATACGGTTCAGTGGGTTTAAGGCCTTGGTGGAGATGAAGGAGGGGGGAACTAGGAGAAGGAGAAAGGGTGCTGCCGGGTAGTGGTTGCAGCAGCAGGGAAGAAGAAAAGAAAAAGAAGAAGAAGAGGAAGAGAATTGCAGCAGCAGGGAAAAAGAAAAGAAGAAGAAGAAAAAGAAGAAGAGGAAGAAGAAGAAGAAAAAGAAGAAGAGGAAGAAGAAGAAGAAGAAGAAGAAAGGAGGAGAAAGGTGCGGCTGCAAGTTTGGTTTCAGCAGCAGGGAAGAAGAAGAGAAGAAGAAGAAAGGTTGCAGGTTCGGTGGCTGTTGTAGCAGGGAAGAAAAAGAGAAGAAGAAGAAGAGTGCGGCTGCAGGTTCAGTGGCTGTTGTAGCAGGGGAGATAAAAAGAAGAAGGGAAGAAGGAGAAGGAGTTAGGGTGCGGCTGCAAGTTCGGTTGCAGCAGCAGGGAAGAAGAAGAGAAAAAGAAGAAGAAGAAAAGGAGGAGTTAGGGTGCGGCTGCAAGTTCGGTTGCAGCAGCAGGGAAGAAGAAGAAAGGAGGAGTTCGGTGGCTGTTGTAGCAGGGAAGAAAAAGAGAAGAAGAAAAGAAGGAGAAGGGAGTGGAGATTAGGTTAGTGCTGAGATCCTAATCTAAGGGTCTAGATTAAAAGAACAAAAAACAATTTTAAAAAAACTAAACCAAATCAAATCTACTTAAGTAAGCATGTTAAAAAAAAAACCAATTAAGCCTAATTAATCTAAAAGAATCAATTAAACCTAAATACCTTTAATTGGACCGGAATAAATAAATTCACATCTAATAAACCGTATTGAACCAAACTGAAACTAATTAAACATAATTAATCTAAATAAATCAATTATTAATGAATTAGAAACTAATCTATTAAATTAAACTAATTCTAAATTGCTATTGAAAAAAAAGAAGAAAAAAATAAATACCTTAACCCAGCTTTAATCAAGAAACAAGGAGAGATAACCCTTGTGCTTCAAGCCCGAAATTGAACCGAACCGGACTAGGTCTCCTGGCTCAAGGAAGGATTACACATTCAAAAATTTTTACTTTGAGGGATTCTTTATTTAGAGAGAGGGAATTAGCAAAAACCTTCATGGGGCCATATTCCTTCTCTCAAATTTTTCTCCTCCCCTTGGTGGAAGAGAGGAAGGGCTATTCTTATAGCCTTGGGACTTGGGACAATTCTTTCATATTTCCGATGTGGGACTAAAAAACTAGAGAGAATTGTCCAAAAAGGCTTGCTTTTGGACAAAGGGGTTTGGGCGCCATGTGGCACCCTTTGGTTGCTCGGAATGGAATCTGATACCGAACTTTGGAGTCAACTTTCGGGGGTCATATCTTTCAAACCGTTTGTCGGAATTCGACGTGTAATATGTCGTTAGAAAGCTCAGTCCGAGCACTATCCAATGATGTGAGACACGATTGTAGTCTCGACCAGGAACCTTTACAAAAATATGCATAAAATAGGGACCCGGATCATATAATGAAAGAGAGAATCGGGCGTCGATTCGCATAGTTCTCGCATCAAAGTGTAATGTCCGACTTGAGGGGACAAACAACAATAATCCACAACATCAAATTCTAATTTTTGAAAACATTTTCTCTTGAAAGTTTATAGGAAAATATGGTCATTTTCTACTCTAAGTTTGAAAATTCTCCAAGTCTAAAATATCCAACATGTAATCCTTCATATTGTCATCATTGCCGGGGGGGGTGAAAAAATTTGGTGTCTACACATACCACCCATTAAAGAGGGCACAAGTCAAATATCAAAAAACGACAATAATGTTGGAATGGAATTTCTACAAGATAGATTTCTTTGGACGGTTCAAATTTGGCTTGAGTTTTTCTAAAGGAAGAAATGGAAGAAAAATTGAAAAGCAAAAAAGATAAATGCATGAAATTGATCCATTTTTTACAGGAAGCATTATTGTTAGTGCTATATTGATGTACCAAAGCATTAACAAGAAATATCTACAGAATAAGAATTCCCTAGTAATTTGTCAAACTTTGTAGATAACATTACTTTCAGTCAATTTAGTAATGCATAAAGAAAATAGCAGTTACTGCATTTTTTGGTGCATTAAAAGAGCCATTAAGTTTCTTAGTTTGCAGTTAAATAAAGTAATTCAAATGAAATAGAAGATATTTCAAAACATGTGGTGGAATGTAATATATAGATCAGAAGGAATACCATACCATGTTTTTACATTTGAAACGCCCTGTAGGCAGAAGCACTGAATTCTTTCCTGCCTTTGAGGAAAGGGCTAGACGAAAGCAGCGATTTCGAGAATAAACAGCAGAGTCCACAAAAAGTTGAACATCAGCAGTGCCTGAATCTTTTGAGACAAATAATTCGTCAAATCTTTTATCACTCTCCCTTGCTCTAGAAATCCGTGAACATATCTGTTAATATGTCATCAAACAAAGGTGAACTAGTGCTTATGTCATCAAACAAAGGTGAACTAGTGGTTAGTTTCCTCCCCCCCACGCCCCCACCCCCAAAGATTTAAGAAATGTCTACCAAAAGAGAGAGATCATGATAATCAAGACTAAAAATTCCCATTCCAATGACCAAAAGGCTTTAGTAAATATTTTTGCAATTAGAACATGTAAACAAACATTTTATAATTTTGCAACAAATTAAAATACTTCTTACAAATATGAGCATCAGAATAAGCACATTAAAATCCCAATCATTTTAAAGAGAATATATTGAGAATCTGGAAATGCCTTCAGTTGAAGTATAAGCATTTAGAATTTTATCCATATAGAAATAAACGAATTAATTAAAATGCTTCATGAAGGCATACCTCAGCAACAAATGCCCCAGCATGTGAGTTGTCCTTGAAGGCAGTTTTTGGTATACGGAGGATCAAATGACGTGAGAACTTTTCTGCCAGAAAGTAATAAGTGAAGTAAAGCTTTAGTTCCAAACTGCAAATTTAGGATGAAAATATCTGTTTTGGGGGATGATATAAAATGGAAAGTTATCCTAGGGATGATAGAAAATTTCTAATGGTCCATCAAATCTAGGTAACAGCAGTTGAACCCAATAAGATCCATGCCACTCGTATGGATCCTAATTGCTTCAAATGAATTGGGAATTGGGAATTGGGATTCCTACCATGACTTTTTTCAGCTCACTTTCCTGTTTCTTAGTCTTTGACTTCGTTTATTTCAATTTTAGTCTTTGACTTCGTTTATTTCAATTTTAGTCTTTGACTTCGTTTATTTCAATTTCTTTCAATAAGGAGCCATTCCTTTCTATGGAAACAACACAGTACCACCATCTCAAACTTAATGTGGTCCATAAAAGGAACTCTTGCGATGCACTTACACTGGATAGTTAAAATATAGAATCAATAGGTGAGGGATGGACTGAGAAAGGCAAGGGGGATAGAGAGACTTGTGTATCATTAGCAGCTCCCAACAATAGTTCCAATGTAGAAACTTAATTGGATCAAGCAGGTTTGCCATGACACAAAACAAAGCACTGCATGAAATTCATAATTCAGATGAAGGAGAGTATGTTTCTGCATCAGCATTTGCCAGATACTCAAAATTTCCAGAGAAAAAAAAAATTGAAATGGATGATTTTCCTAATTTCACTTGGATGCTGCTTATGCCATTTCTAAGGGGGCTCCCAACCTACAACTCGCCCTCCCCACAAACTCCCAAACTGGGTATGTTAATAGAAAAGAAAGATCTAGGAACCAAATAGTGAATCAACTGTCCGATCCTACACTCGAATATTTTGCAAAAAAAATGTATCACATGGAAGCAACATATGTACTTTACAGAGAAATGATGAAGGAAGAATATCAAGATGCCTAATGTTAGAAAGTAGGAACACACCTCCAGTAGATGAATCAAGCTCCACCATCCATTCTCTGTCCCCACGAATAGAGTATTTCTCAAATAAGGCATCTAAAATAACTGAAATCAAGAGATCAACCATGTTGTCTCCATTTTTTCTTGCATTGGAATTCCTATTGAACTCCAAATCAAAATACAAGTGGCAAGGCATACCCTGAAAATAACTCAATCAGTGTCAGATTTCTCAGATGAATGAAAATTAACAAAATGAATCAAGGCAGTACTTTCCAATGTTTAAGGATGAGACAGATGAAATATTATCTCCCAGAAATGAAGTGTGATAATAAATTGTTTTAACTTCCATTAGTTTAGGAGAAACTGATGACTATACGAATCAAAATTATTGTTCAAAGTTTCAAATGTTAAAGGAAATGGTATAGAGATATCAGCCTCCATTATAGTGGAAATTAGTAACCAATAATTACAAATTTTAAATAAAAAGAAAAAAAGGGTTTTAAAAATTAAAGGAAGCTCATGACATATGCAAGTGGCCGAAACCATCTGCACTGAGGTGCCAAGGAGAAAGAAACCTGCACAATTATCTATAGAATTTGATAAACATATTGCTTAAACCTCATTGGATTGTGTTGCATTTTGCACTTTTGATTAAGAGTGGGCATTTTCCCCAGTATTAAAAAATATCAAGTCAACAAAAGATTTAGATTTTCTTATCATTATTATTATTATTGGACTCTTTCTAGAAAGCTCAAGTTTACCAACAAATCTTACTGTTGATTTGTGCACTTAGCTACTAGCAGCTCTGGTGAAAACTAGAAGAGATGGACAAACAGAAAACAAAAATTGCCGAAATAAATGTATAAGTGTATGCATCAAGAAAGAAGTCACCACCTCCAGAATTACTTCATAATGATGTCGAAATTTGGAATCCATGCTTTTGTACCTGGAATGATTAAACTGTCAGTTCAAACGATATCTAAAAGAAATCCATAAAATCTGATAAGATCAGGACGGTTAACCACAAACAGTTATGGAACAAGAGTAATAAAGATAACCTTTGCCAGAATTCCTCATGAGTTGAAACAAGGAACCTTCTTTGCCCATTAAAATGGTCTTGATAGCTAAAAACATGAACATGTGTGTGGATCTTTGCAAATTTTACTGCTTCATCTTGCCTGGGGAATGTAGCCCATATTTTTTTCCTAAATGAAGAACCAACATGAGACAACTCCTTAAAAATCTTAACAACATGGAAATGTCCTTCCTATACACATAATCAACATGAATCACTCCTGTAAACTAAAAATAGAAAAGGCTCATGCAAATGCACAGTTACCTTGTGTTCAAATCATTTTCTGCAGCGAGGTCATCATGTATTTCATGTAATAATTGGAACAAACGGGATGGTCTTTTTGCTGGCACACCATGAGGAGATCCATAAAAGATGAGAGGAGAGATCTTCTTGCCATTGCTAAATTTGATTGGTTCAATCTGAAGAAATAATTATGAACATTGATCAGAACTGTATTACAATGATGAGAAATTACATTAAAAATATATTCATTTAAAATGAACAGTCAGCTAAGCCTAATCCTGAAAAACTTAACCAATAGACAGGAAATTCTAACAGACAACAATGCAGATGCTAATTCATGAAGACTTTCAGAACCACACCAGAAGAGTGTTATCATATTTATCTCCAATATTTGAATAGCTGATTTCCATAAAGTGAGAGGCCATCTTATTGAAGCAACTAACATTTTAGTTTTTTACACCTTGTACAGTAAAATAAAAAAAATAAATAAATCATTGTTACAGACACTACCAAAGCTCCAAATGGCCTTGTTGAGAATGACTGCATGCAGAGTGGCCAACAAGTCTGCTGCATTGCTGCTCCCAAGCAAGGCAAACGAGACTTGCTGCCCATTTCAATGACATGGGATTTGAAAGTATAGTCCCCGCAAAGGATCCCAACCAGTATTAGACATGAAAAAGAAGCAATGTAGAATTGCAAATGGCCTACATTTTCTTTGCTGAGCTGTAAATCTGCTACATTTTGTTGTCTTTGTCTTGCTAATCCAGAGGATGGAGAGATAGAAAATGCAGATATCCCTGCTTGTGCTAAACTTGCTTTCGTCAATTTCTCACTGCTAGTCTTCCTTTCTCTTATCGCAGACTCTGGCATGCAAACAAACAATTAACAACTTAATATCAAACAAAAGAGGTCTACTTAGGAGCAATTTAAAACATAAACGAATAAATGACAAATAGAAGAAAAGGAAAATCAAGAAAGGGAATGAAACGGTAAGCTGTGAAGTATGGGATATCACGGGTTTATATATGACAACCATTACATTATAATTTTACAAAACGTTAACTCAGAAAGATATATTAAGGCAACTTCAGTTTCAAAGCAAGAAAATTGGTTACATATTCAGTAATGTTCTTTCTTTTAAGTTCCTGCCAACTGTTCAGAAGAAAGTATCAAAAATATAAGTTTCAATAAAATAAAACTACTCCAAGAAAATTTTGGTCTACTCCGAGACATTAATTCTGTCTGGAAAGGTGTTCTTAGGAAATGTTGGTTACTCTGAGACGTTAATTCTGTCTAGAAAGCTGTTCTTAGAAAATTTTGGTCTACTTCGAGACGTTAATTCTGTCTGGAAAGGTGTTCATAGAGAATGTTGGTCTACTCCAAGAAGTTAATTCTGTCTAGAAAGGTGTTCTTAGAAAATGTTGGTCTACTCCGAGAGCTATCGTTTCTTTTGACATAGAGCGGAGGTGGGTCTCAAATATTTTCAACGGCAAGTCTTCCAGCAACATTCTTGCAAGTAAGTTAGCCTTTAGTGCAATGATTCATCATATATGGTGGGAAAGAAATAAAAAGAGTACTTCTACTTGCATTCTATAGAGCAAATCTGGGACAATATCACTTTGGAGATTAGAAATAAAATTCTTCACAAGCATGCAGCTTGTCCAGATTCCAACCAGAACAGGCATCTTGCCCTTGCATGGGATCTTCCTATCATTTCTCACCCCCACCCCTTAATTTTGGTGTATCATCCAGTGATTTGTTTCTCTCCTTCCCTTGTTTGGTTTTTCCCCCTCTCGTTCTTGGATGTTTTTGTCCCCCTAGTTTTTGTTGTACCACCCCCCCCCTCTTTACTGTTTGTCTCTTTTTAGATTCTTCTGTTGAGCTCTCCCCTGTGATTGTCTCTGTGGCTTGTGCTTTATTTTTTATTTTTCTTTGTTTTAATATATTTTCCATTCATCCAAAAAAAAAAAAAACATTTGTGATTGTTTTAACTCCAGAGCTTCAGAATTACTCCTTTTAACCCTGACCAGGTCTCTGGAACAGAATCATTTGGTATTTGATTATAGTGCGGAGAATCTCTAGAACAGAGACAGATCTTACTCAGTGTACAGGACAAATCGATTAGGCAACGGAATGCAATTAATCTGAGGAACTGGACTGTTGTAATTCATACAATCGTGCAATTACTGGAATTTCCATGCAAAACCCTCGCCTAACTTTTAACAGTAACTTAAGCAGACGAAAGAAATAAGCCTAGTAGGAGAGAGCACTTACGAGGAGGAGAGACACCACACTTGAAGCAAGCGAACAGCCGATCAACGTCGTCCTTATGATCGGACGCCATTTTCTTGCATTTCCTTCTTGCAGTGATCTCTGAATCGAACTTGGTTTCTTCCCGTTTGTGACTCTCATGCTCCGTCTCCAGAGACTCCAGAAACTCCAAGAATAGCCAACAGATAAGCGAGCGGGAATTTGATTTTGCGGTCGGGAGGAAAACGGCTTTTTCATTTGAACATTCCGAACTGCGAGTATGCGAAGTTGCGAACCATAGTTTTAAGTTGGGTTTCATAGGTTTCAACTGAAGCCGCACATTCGAGGTGCGACTTTGGCTACTTGGAAATCCTATAGACCCGGCAAAACAACGCAGGGTAAATTGGGAAGAAGATTATAAAACAATTTATTGTCATATGGCAATTTGCATGTTCAGGTGTGAGTAAGGGTGTCAATTTGGGACCAGATCTGGATTCCTTCTGAAATCTACATGTTAAAACCTTGAAATCGAATGGTTCTATTTGGTTTGAGAGTTGGTTTTTCAGACCAATTAATAAATAAGATGAGACAGTTCTAGGATGAGTTCAAACTCAAACACCAATAACGAACTGGCTAGGATTGGACTCAACCTGTTCGAGTTTAGTTAATACTTGATAGTGTTCAACTCTCTTTGGGCCTACCTATCAAAATAATACTTTATATATATATATATATATATTTAAAAATATATATATTTGATAATTGTAGAAAAAAAAATACTTTATTGTTATAGCTTTAGGGTGGTGTAATAATTATATTGGAAAACTCAGGATTATGCATTAAAGAAACACTTAGGCTACGTGTTTGGTAGTCATTCAAAAATTTTTGTTTTTAAACAAGAAAACAGAATCTTTCATTTGGTGTCCAGGATTCTTTTTTTTTTTTTTTCCGAATAAACAAATCAACCTTATATTTGAGTTTTCGATATTCTTAAGAGCCCAAAACCATTAAGGATTCAAAATCAAGTTATGTTGTAATCACAAAGAAACACTTCTATTTGACTATTCAAGACTTTTGAGCGCCCTAAACCAACTAGAACCAGATCACCATCCCACTAATAACGAGGTGCAATAAACGGAACCCATTTCACTCAACGGATAGAGGGTTCTGAAATTGAGCCCCTTGGGAATCGATCCATAAAAAACTCTCCCAATCACCCAAAAACATTCCATTTAAAACATCTTATCAATTTAATAAGATAATCATGTGCTGATCACATATATAATTTGAAAACTCATTTTAAATGTATGAACCATCATATATTGCATATTTTTAATATATTTTCAAAGTTCAAAATCATTAAAAGACGGGTCTTTTCCTTTGGTTCAGTCAAATTTGAGACAGGTGTCTAGAAGAGTAATATTTTCTAAATTTGCATGATTCAAATAAACTTTTGTAAAAACTGTAAAGTTACCAATTACAAAATGGGGGAAGTTTTCCTTCACCGATAGTGATCATTGGTGAAGTGGTACTATGATTGGACTCCGGCTTGATCATTAACTCCCACCACCAACCTATGGATCCTCGATCTCTAGGCTCTGGATGATAATTGGTACCTAAAAAAATACTCCCACCACCTATTGAGGTTGAAAAACACCTTAGCCACCCCAATAAATGATTAGATCCCATGGTTGAAAAGATTTTCTCTTAACCCAGCGAAACTAGGTCTCCCCCTCCCCACTCCTCCAAAAAAAAAACTATTGTCCACAAGATTGTCATATTTCATTCCTGGGCAACTTGTCTGAATGTCAAAGTTCAATGTTTGTGGGGAACCATGTTTCTCCCATCTCAGATGAGGCCAAGTTTGTTGTTGTTGTTGTTGTTGGAAGAGCCGGATCAGCCGATCCTGATTCTTGAAACCCTGCTCCCAACGAACCAAACCTATAGACATCAAGAGAAAATTTATGAGAGATGATTAAAAAGGGGGAGGTTTCCAGCCCCTGTATTTATTAAATGTATATCCTAAAGATATGATCTACATGTCTTCCCAAAGCATTCCACCCACAAGCAAGCACCCAACTTATATAATACATTACAACACCCTTTTACATAGCAGTAACAGTAGACCCACATGCAGAAAACTTGTAGGTTACTACTTGGCTGAAAAGCTCAATTGGAAGTTTCATCTGGGAAAGAACCCCTAGGCTGCTTGAACCGATGCTCCGGAGTCAGATTTTCAGAAGCAGCTCTCTTGGGCCTCAACTGCAAAGAAAAAGAAATAGAAGGCTAAGAAGAGGTTTAAGTTTGCACGTGTGAATGAGTATAGTGTAAATTAAGAGCAGAAATCAAACCTTTTCTTCAGCTTGTTGATAGAACTGTCTCAAAAGAATATTTGTGGCTTCAGTTGATATAACTGCTAAGAACATGAAGATGTTAGGAAGTAGCAAAGCACGATAATCGAAATAAAATGACACTGTAAGCACATTACAAAAGTCCAAAAATTAAAACAAATGCAAACAAGAAGAAAATTAAACTAATATAAACATACAAGGGCCCGATTGATAACACTTTTATTCTCAATTCATTGATTTTGCTTGGAAGTGATTTTTTGTGATTTTGTGATTTCTGAGATCAAGATCACCGATTGGTACATCGTCAGGGAAGTAATTTTAGAAGTGACTCAGATCAGAACCAACAATTGGTGACTTAGGCTGCTATTTTGTAAGTTATTTGCTTCACGAGCTTTGTTCGAAGCAGTGAAAGCAGATTTTTTACGCTGCAATTCCTGATTTTTGGGGGCAAATGGGGCTGGTCTGATTCCTAGGAACATGAAATCGAACCAGTGTTACCAAGCAAAATTCTACTCCCAATCTGTTCCCATGAAACAAAAATCAATGGAATCGAGAGTGTTGTCAATCGGGCCCTAAAGGGCCATAACCTAGTGTAAGTCCCACTTTTGTAGGGTCCCGAGAAGGGCAATTTGAAGACGGTTTTAATCTTTAGCAGTTCTGCACAAAGTAGCTACAGCAGGGAAAAGTGCTGGTTGGGTTTATTTAAATTCAGTTACTAAAATCGAGCTATAGGTTAAAAGCGGATGTCTGGATTTCAAGAAAAACTTCAAATTTCGAGGTATTTAGTTCCAGATATCTCTCCACCAGTAACCTCGTTCCATGTTTATGGCAAAACGGACTGCAGTGCCTACCCCTCCTCTCTTTCCAGATATTGCACACCTGACCAACCTTTATGTTCTTTTCATTTGTATGTGTTTTATAGGGAGACAGCTAATTCAACCAAAAAAGGTCAGGTCAACCAAATCAACAGTTAGACCATCCCAAACTTCCAGCCACCATGACACCCACAGCATGGACAAATTTCTTAGCCTGTAGAAGGATCGAACACACATTACCCATCCATGGGAGATGATTATGGCTTACTGGCTCAACTTGCAGGAACAGTCCACATTCATCGCTAGGCTATAAAACTCTCAGAGAAAGATCACATTCCTAGTTGCCCAACCATCTTACTTTTTTCAGTCTTTCAGATTCCAACCACAATCACAATACATTTAGAACCCTACCTAGAGAATCATCACATTTTAACACAATGCAATGAGACCATATCTAAGGGGAACAAGTTGCAGAAATATTTTATTGCTGCCTGAAGTGTTCTAATCCACAATCCTTGACGTGTAGCAAAGATCTCCAGACAAGATCTCAGGCACCTGACTTGGTCATTTTAGTAAGCTGGAAAATTGTGGTTTCTTTTCTTCCACTTCACCCTAACTGGTGTAAATATAGACCCTTGGAGACTGGTTTTGTTTGAAAACACATGCATCAACAAGAGGAACCACTGCAGGTCCTTGTCACATAGTAACAGATGAACGTACCACAAATATGAAATGTCATGGTGATGCAATAAGTGTGCTCCATGGCCAGGAATGGAAGGGGAGTTAATTCCCACATCCATCAGGTAGTGTATGACAATTAAGCTTATGAACTTGGGAAGGGCCTCTCCACCCTGAAGCTCAAGCTGTTGGGTTGAACACCATCAAAGGGTATCAGAGCTTTTATCTCTCCTTGTGGCTACAGCAGGCTAGCAGCCACCAATAAGCGTGCCAGAAATTTGAAAATGTCCTGGTATCGTGCTGCAGTCCATTTTGAGGGACGTGAAAGAAGAAAAGGTTCATGTTATGGTTATTCTCAAGTTGCAGCAGGATGGTAAATTGTCTCAATGTCAAAGTTCAATGTTTGTGGGGAACCATGTTTCTCCCAATCTCAGATTAGGCATCTTGAAGCTTCGTTTGAATGGGTGGCTGATTGTTATTCAAGGCTAATAGACCAGTTGAATATTTGTCAAAACTGACTGATGATGTAAGCAGCTGATGTAGCACGTAAAGGACCACTTCTTTTTTTTTGGGAGTCTATATCTAGATTCTTTCTTGTAGAACAACTCTTTTTCACTTTGTAAAGTTCAACCAAACACCCCCCCAAAAGGCGGCAAATCCTTGGACAGCCGACAATGAGATATCAAGAACAGTTTAGTCAACAAAAAAAAATGGCTTAATTTAAATTTAATCCAGCAAACAGGCAATAAAAGCTTGAAAGACAAGTATTTTTATCAGTAAGTTCAGCTTCCAAGTCGCAGTTTACCAGAAACAAACAGGGTCCCCCTGCACACAGGAGAAGGCGTGGTTTTCCCAAATAAAGCAGAAAGCAGTACTGGAGAAGATACATATGCAGCATATCATCTATTACGGCCCAGCATTGAAGGGGAAAAAAAACAGGACGGCTATTAATAACCATTTGGAACGATTAGGGAAATGTACATCAAATAAAATTATATTTTATTACAATATCAATTAATTACTATTTTTGGTCATGATATTATTGTTCATTGCAGTAAGCAAGCTCACAAAAAGAAATTATTAGTTAAGAAAAAATTTAATGGATGAATACTAATCAGACACAATGATAAAGTTTCAACAGAATCCAAAATTACGAATTTCTAGAATTGCAACACGCGATATAACACAATATTGTAATAACAGGATGATGATAAAGGATCTGATTCTAACCTTGATTAGGGGGTGGAACTGTCCGATTATGAGTTGGATGATAGGTAGCAGGCATTAGCTTCTGAAAATACACCCCAAAAAAATTAGAACAAATGAAATTGTACAAATACATCTTATTACTTACTGGCTTTCTTTGCATTAAATGCAAAAGAAAAATGAAACCATTTACCAAAATAAAGGAAAGAAAATATGATAAATAAGAAAACAAGCAATCACTACATCCAACCAATAAATGAGATAATTCCAAATTCTATAGAGCCCTACAGCAAATCAAGAATGGGTCCTCCGCAACCAACTCTTGTATCGCGAACTACGCCACCCCTATTGAGCACATAAAAGGATCTCAAGTCTGTTTTGTTAAAGACAATTTTACTCCCCCAAGCATTTACTAGGCCAATTTATTTATCAAATACACCTCAGGTGCTTTCTCTGTGCACAAGAATTGAGGGGGGAGAACAGAACCCTCCATTCAGTAAAACAGCTTATCATCATTACCAATTAAAAAGACTTAATTTAAAACAATATTCAGAAGATCAAGATCCATTAGAGAATTAATCCCACAATCGATACAGAAGATAGCAGAATTTTAGTCACACAAAATACTGAAGGAAGTGAAAATGGCAGTACATCTATGATTCTATCACTCATTCAGGATGCAGTACATGAGATGTTGAAATGCAGGGAGCACCAAAATGACAAGATGTTAGTTCCAAGTTCCAACTGAAAAAAACAAAAATTCTTGTAAATATTGTGTTTTCATTCTCCACTAGGGCAAAGGTTCCCTTAACAGCCATCAAAGAAGCCTTTCCTTGACGTGTCCCTCAGTTTTCCAGAGGCGGCAAACTCAATAGAAGTGCTTCCCATCCAACAGCCGGTTTGACCAGAGGCAGCCTCCACCTTGCTCAGAAAAGAAGGCCCTTGTTGGTGGAGCAGTGTTTTTTTTTTACATTTTCTCAGGGGACATTGTTTTGAATCCCAGATCAGACCAAACAGGTGAATCACTCAGACATAGCCACCACTGCATGCTTTTGGGTTGGTTTGCCTGTTGATCCAAAGTGCTCCAAGAACCATTTGAACCATCTAACCCAGACAATCAAACCATCCAATCAGGATTGGACCATGTTAACAACTTTATAGCTTGAGTAGGAATCTTTCTTAGAAAATTTTTTGACTTGTAGATTCATGGGTATTAATTAGTTTTTTATTAATAGAGAAAACACATATTCAAGGTTTAAAAGTTTCTCTCAAACTAATGGATTACAAATCTAGTGGTTCCGAATTTTAGAAAAAATCCAACATGTTCCTATCAAATTAACTCTACAATTAAGTAAATCTGTTGGTTGTCTTCTCAAATTGATATGATAGCCATGAATTAGTTGTCTATAAAATAACAGTAATAAAGTACATCATATCTTCTTTGCTGACATCATCAGATTGACAAAGACTAACCAATAGCCGAACCATGTTGAACCAATCCATGACTTTTCAGTTCTGTGCAGTGCTCGAGTTTAACACGTTGTAAATGAAAGATCTCAAAGAACAGTTAAGACTGGAATCAGAATCGCCAACTTAGTGGCATCAACCATAGGGAGTGGTCATAGAGCCTAGAGGTGATGGTAACTACAAAAAGAAATAAGGCTGAAGTGAATATCCTCATGCCCTGGTTCAAGCATTCAACAATGTGGTATACTTTGCAGGAATACTTTGATCTACTCAATGAGATAGATTTTCTTCAATCTGAGAAAATGGATGACAAATATCTACGCCACTTAAATGCAATGTATGTTAATCATTTCCTTTTCACAGGAGAATCCAGGAAATTTTCCCACAAAACTCTGAGAAACACATTCTGGCCTTCATCCAGGTACAGATCTCAGCTTCCTTGCAGAATATAACACATCTTGATCTTAAGAGGTCGAGCCAGACAACCATGCTTCCACTTATCACAGATCAAATGAAACAATATCAAACCATATCTCAGCGAAAGTCTACATCAAATCTCCGAATGATCATAGATATCACCAACTAAAATATCTTATACAATCTTTGTAACAAGGACATTTCATTTTCCAAAATTTTGCCATGTTGGAATCTGAAACTTCTGGTGTCTACATTTGCCTGTATATCTGTCACAGGAGGAGCCATGTCGGAATACCTGCATCCATGCTGAAAATAAACACCTACGTGATCATGTGCATTTCCTTGTTACCTAGCATATGACTTTCCTTGGATCCAAGAGAACTGGTATCACAATTTTCATTGCAAAACAGGGAGTAATGAATGAGAAAAAATGGTTGCACCACTTCCATCATGTTTGGACTGGTCGTGAGGCCAAACTCCATTCTCCACTGTAGTGAAAATCTGAACATAGATTCCCATAATGGTTTGCCGGCAGTGCATTTTCCTGTCCTCTATAATCAACAATCAACATAAACAAATGCAATATCTCAAGCCTCCTAACAAATCAAGAAACATAGTTGTATCCCACTATCCATCCTAGGTCAATATCCATATCCGGGTGATCAAAATCAGTCCCCTGGCACTTGGGGTGGACTTCATTCCAAAATTTATCTATCTTTATTCGTGTCTACTGTATCAATCATGCTAGATTTAGGCTGCATGTTATCATTGCAAATCATAGTATGGTGATCTAGAATAATGAATGGTAGGGGACCAATTACTACAACCAATAGTAAACTGTAATTGTTGATTCTATCATGCCATAGTTTTGCCATGCTTTTGCAGTCTGCTCATCAAATTGGATCCCAAATTTCTTGAAAGTGATTGAGAATGGTGTGGTAGCACAGAAAATCCACATGCAGGGCCAGACGTGACATGCTGCTGACAATGAGAAAGAAACAGCATTAAATGGAAGCAAAAAAATTAAGAAAAACTACCAGGGTTTTCATAGAGGGTGGACCTTGGCGCAACGGTAAGGTTGCTCAATTACAACCTGGTGGTTGTGGATTCAAATCAAGGAAATAGACTCCACAGATCGGAGGTAAGGCTGCGTACATTTATCCTTCCCCAGACTCTGCAGTAGCAGGAGCCTCGTGCACTGGGCCCTTTTTAATACCACGGTTTTCAGATGCAAAGCAACATTCAGTAGTCATTGAAACCAGAATATTTTCAGTAAATATTGCCTTCTATAGTTTTTAAGCTTTTTGTGTAGTGTCAAGAGTGGCAATGCAATTTCTGCATTCCCCAAAGCTGCATTGTATTGACTACTAATGATCTATTTATTCACAACTGTTCCAGACCATTCCCTAATCTAGAACTCCACACAACAAGCCAAGGTCCAGAACTGAATTGGAAGCTTGTTAAACTTGTGTTCCAACCTCAACGACATAATTCTGAAGTGAACAGAAATTATCACTTTTTTGTATAAGAAATAAGGTGTTAATCCATAAGAATCAGCACCAAAACTGGTATGCAACAATGCAAAGTCTACCTTTCACTTCTTTTATCTACATCATATGTAGAAACTGCAGTGACCCAACCAGCAATGCAAACAAAATAGTAACACCGGAAAATTAAACTCTCATATAACAGTACAAAAACCATTGTCATGGTTGCCGGCACCCGCAAATCTGATCTCTTGTTCTGACACACAAATTGCACAATTTTCCACACTAATGTAGAATCCCCAGAATTTTATTTAAAAATGTAAAGTAGTTGGAGAAGCAATCACCACAAAACCTAAATTTGCATAAAGAAACCCCACACCCATCAATCAAATTCTAAAAGCAACTAGTTTCGTATCAAATTTAAGCTAAATAAGCAGAAAATTCAGACAAACAAATTGAACTCAAAACCCAAACAATCGATTGAAGTAAACAAAAATAAGATTCTAATACAAACATTATAGTTCTAGACAAAGAAGAAAGGAAGAACAATGCTTACAGAAGGATTGGAGGGATCAGAAGGTCGAATTTGGCTGAAATTGTGAGGATCAAATGAAGGCCAATCACCGAGCATAGAACCCATCAAAAAGCTGCTTTTGGGAAGTGGAATTCGATCGGAGAAACGAAGAAAAACGAATTATCTATGGCCCATTTAGAGCAACATAGTATCAATGTGACGAAGTCGGAGATCATCAAAAAGAGTCTTTAAAGTGGAAGAAATCCGAAGGGGAAAGAAAAATAATTAAAACTCTTACAATTTTCGTAGTTTATAGAGTTACTCATGGAAGTTTAACCGCCCAATCGTTCCCTTTCTTGGTGAGGTTAAAAAAGCCGCACACGTTTATGGAATTATGGATATTCCCCTGGTTCTAGAATGTTTATGGAATCCTCACCAGTGTTCTATGTATCGGTATCGGATCGGTCAGATCATATCGGTAGATTGGTATCGGTACTGACCGATCCTGAATCGGGTATTCGTATCAGATCAGGGTAAAATCGGAAGAAAAAAAACCAGTTTGACTTTGACCTATCCAAGCTAATATGGATAGAGCATTAGATCAAGGGTAAAATCGAAAAACCCCATTTTGATGTACTTGTAGCGTGAGGGGTGCACTACAGATTGTATAGCATGGCACTGAAAGCCAACACGTGGACATGGGGTGATCGATTGGTTAATAGAGATGATGCTACATAGAGCAGTTCGTACATTAAAAACACTAGAACTCGATCCCTTGAAATCTTTCAAACACAAAATATGGGGAATCAAAAGAAAAATAGGGGCTACGCAAACTCCATCTCTGATCTCCATTGAAGCATAAGAAATCCTTCCAATGTTTCGCATGTAGTGGACTCTCCTTGCGGCATCGTGCATAAGGCCATTCAATGTTGTCAATGCCAAGTGTCAACTTCCAATGTTGCTCTATATGATCTGTAGCTCACCCTTGCACTATAGAGGATCTAGATTCGAAGAGGACCTAGATACACACCCCCATATTCTCCCAGCTGTCGAATACACCATGGACATCCCAACGGTTTAGAGGATGTGAGTCCGTTAAAGTGCATCACTCATGAATAGAGCATAACACATCTCCAAAATCCAGTGTCAATCGGTTGATCCAGTGTGAGAAGAAGTGACGAATCCAAAATCAAAACATTATTGGGAAAGTCTGGGTTCAATCAGTTTTGTTTCAACATTTTGAAACAGTTATCAGAGTTGGCCAAGAAATTTGCCAAAATCAGCCTAAACCTTAGAAATCGAGTGTGAATCAGCCAATTGGAATCTTTCGGATTTAGATTCTGATTCCTCAAACCACGTTCTTGACCATTGCACAAGTGGGACCGCTATTGGGCGTTGCTTCCAAATTTCAGCTTCTTATTATTAGATGAAAATATAAATTAAAATAAATAAATTATGACTTATCATAATATCAAATGGTAGAAATATGTAATGGTAATGGGAATTCTTCATTGGCAATTAGTTAGGGTTTCTACACGTCTCTAAATTTCCTCTCGCATTGCTTTCAATTTATATGCAATAATGATGAATGGTTCTTGCCAAACATATTTATTTTTGTCTCTGAAATGTAAATCTATTAATTGGATAGATAAGTAAGTTTTTAGGTTAATAGGATCAAAATTAGTGATGTATTTTCACAGTATGACCCGCCATGGATAGGACTTTTCATATTAATTTTATTCAATGTTCTTTATTATAAAGGGGAAAAAAAAGAAGTGTGACTTCTCAAACCATTATACTGATAAATGAAGTGATATTTTCACTTAAGTCTTCAATCCATCTCAACTCGAGTCAGCAGGTTGTGGGTTCGAGTCTTGACATACAAACTATCGTCTATTGGTCCTGTGGAAGCGCTGCTTCCCATACGGGGGCTTGTCCTGGGGCTATGATCATTACTATGGAGCACCCTTTTTAATTTACCAAAAAAAATCATATTATGATGATGATAATATATCCACCTAATTTGTTGATGATAATATATCCACCAATGGAGACATGGAATAATGCATCATATAAAAGAGGCCGGGCATATATATATATATATATATATATGTTTCAAAAGGATAAAAAAATAAATAGACACAAAGTCTGCTCGCTAGCATGTGACATGTGGGAAGATGTGTTTCGGAAGTCATTATGGCATTGTTGAATCTGAAGACCAAGCTTCTACGAAAATAATGAAACCATGGTTTGAACCACATATTTTAGAATATATTCTTCAACTTAAATTGGCAACAAAAGCACTTGGCTAGTACCATCTTTAATCTCTAGCCCCATAAACCTAATTAGTGGCCGATGATTTATAGCCAAACAAATGGAGTTCTAGATAAGAAGAATATATTTTTGAAGAGAAAGTTGTACTTCAATCATGCAATAAATTCAATGTAAAATGTTCAAATTGAATTTAGGCAATAAAATCTAAATATATTGGGAGAGAATCAGACCCATTGCATTATAGCCTTATGGAGCTCTTTAACATTCATATTCAAATTTTCCAAAATCAAATCTCTAATTATGCTACATCTTAGATTAGGACAAAGTTTTCCTTCATCGCTCAATGAAGGAAGTGTTGTTTTATGGTTGTCATTGTTGGCAACTCGGCCACGTGGCGGTGATGACGTGGCCAGTTTGGGTGACGTGGATGAAAATGATGACATGGCAGTATCCAGTGTTACCGATGAGATAACAGAGCAGTTTGGTATGCATGGAGTGGTTTAATACATCATTAATAGGTGGTGCGGGTTTCTGGGTCAAAACTGGCAAAATTGGTCTATTTACGATCGAGGGCATTTTCGGCAATGAAAATGATATTTTTGGAAGATCAATTCTTCATAAAAAATATAGATTGTAATTTTCCTAGTCCAGTGCATTTGATTTCGTCACATTCCGATACCGTATGAAGAAGTTACGGCATTTATGGCAGTCAAGGGCAGTTTCGGCATTGAAGATGAATTTTTTAAAGGAAGCGTTCTACATGTAACAATACGAAAAAAATACAATATTTCCAACGGTTCTGATTTCATCACATTCCGATTCCGTATGAGAAAGATACGTCATTGGAAAGGTGTAGGGGCATTTTGGTCTTTTTACATGGATGATTCAGATGATTGAGTCTTCTGAAAAGTCGTAGAGCATCCAGTTACGATTCCAACGCACTTTGTTTCATCTCGATCGGATATCGTATGAAAAAGTTATAAGCGTTTCCGTAAAGTCGATTCGAAAATCCAAACCGAAAATCCATTAGTTGCTATCGGTGTTGGGTGGATTTTTCGGATTTTATTTTTGAAATTTTAAGGGCTTTTGTGTAATTTAAAGATTTTGAAGGTCTGAGTTGCAAGGGGTCTTTAAGCACTGAAACATATGGAGGCAGGGGCTTGATTGTAATAAAGAGGAGTAAAGGAAAGTGAAATGGACGGCCAAGATTCGACCACGTAGGCTTGATGCCCATCCAAAGGCTGCTGAGATTTTGGTGTGATATGGACGAGATAGATGCTTGCGCGTGGGATTTTATTGGTTAGATGCATAATTCTTGATGCACTGGCGCTACACTATATCAAGGTATGTTATTATGTTTCGCGCGTGTATAGAAAGTATAAAAAGGATTCCGATCTTAATGATCTCAAGAAATCTGATTAAAGCCATCATTGAAGATTCGAATCCAACGGTCAATATGCATTTTCATTTTTGTGAGTGGGAGACAAGCTCCCTTAAAATCCGGAAAATCAACCAATCATAGATCGACAACACTTCTGACGATGTCAGAGACTACGTCATGATGACGTCATCGAGATTCAAATCTAACGGTTTGGATCTGTTGTCCGTTGGTTTAATCGGACGGCTTGGATTATAAGATCTCTTATATGAGATCTACGGTCAGATCTCGCCCCTGTTGCGCGCGCCGCCGGTGTAGCCTACGCCACCCGTACGAAGATTCCATTTCGGGCTATCTCATTGCTCCAACTTCAAAAGGTCATAACTCCCTCATTTTAAGTCGGATTTGGGTGAACCAAGTTGCAGCTTCTTCGTTTTTTCAAGCCCTACACCATGGAAGCAAGAAAAATGGATTTTGAGTGAAAGAAGCCTACGGTTTTGGTAGGAGAAGCTTCCCCCTCTTTGTTGGTCCTTGAATGAACATACATTCTTGATGATAAATGTTCTTAGGCCATTAAAGGAGGTAAAAGAGGTGGTTGAAGTGTGTTAATGGTATATTAACTCAAAGCCAAGGAAGAAGAGAAGAAAGCAAAGATGTGTTTGCTTTGAAGAGCAAGAAGCCAAGGAGAGAGAAGGTGTGAGCACCAAACTTGTCAGTACAAGTTTCCAGTCATCCCAGGCAATCGGTTGTGAGATTCTCTAACCTGTGATTTTACATTACATGTATATATGTATGTTAGGGTTAGTTGTGGATGAATGTATACATGCTAGGTTAGTTGTGGATGAACTGTAAGCATGCTAGCTAGTTGTGGATGCATATGCTAGGCAGAGCTTGACTGTAGGGCATTGATATAAGCCCAATTTAATTGTATTATTTATTGTGTACTTAGTGTGTGCTAAGCACCGGGAGTGGGTGCTCCCGTGTAGTGGGTGCTACACATTGTATCGGCACTACGAGTGCCATCTCAGCTTCGGCTTGAGAAAATTGGGTGTGGATGCTCCCGACTGTGGGTGCAGTCAAAAGTAGTGTATTGAGTAGGTACGAAGCCTTTACAGGCACTACTCCGGGGATGTAGGCAAATTGCCGAACCTCGTAAAAACCCTGTGTTGTGGGTGCTTGTTGTTTGCATTTTATATTGAAGTGCGTGGAATGTGGAATGTGGAATGGGTGTGCACACTTGGAAGTGCCTATGAGAGGCTGAGTGTGCATACGACTGTGTGCAAACAGGGACTGGTATATCAGGTTTTTCTTGGCTAGACATCGGACAGGTTTTTAGGTATTGGAATTGAACTCACTGATTCACCCCCCTCTCAGTGACTGCCGGGTTACAACAGGAAGAGAGGGTCATGATATGACTCCCTCTCTCCTCATATAATCCTCCCCTATTGTACAGTGTCAATGACGCACATTAAACTAATGTCCATTCATCGTGGTCTCAGAAAACCTCCATCTTTAGATTATGGATCATATAATCTCATAAAAAATAAAAGGTTCTTAAAATCAATAGCATAACCAAACATGCCCTGCTGGAAGCCTGTTTTGAGTGTGGAGTTTGGCTAATATTGACTGAAACAAATTTAAAGCATTGCTCAAATGAGTTGGAGTGGCCTATATTGAATCAAACCAATTTAAACGTTGCTTAACATGTTGGAATTTTGTTAATATTGACTCTAAAAAATGTAAATCGTTGCTCAAACGAGTTGGAGTTTAGCCAATATTGAATCCAACCGATTTAAAACATTGCTTTAAGAGTTGGAGTTTGGCCAATATTGCCTCCAACCAATTTAAAACATTGCTCAACTTGGACTCATCCCTCCACTTAGGCACCCGACATGCGGCTTACCAATATTATAGGCAACTAAAAAGGGTTTCTGCACAATGAGGCAATACAAGCAAAGTCTCCTTACAGAGGGGAAATAAGGAGGAGAAATTGGGAAAAGATATTGCTCATATAATTAAAATGTTTCTGATTTTATATGTGATAAATATTCTAGGTAAAAAGAATTCTATTGGTCTAGCACAAGAAATGTTCAAATACTACAGGCATAAAAAGATCGCACTAAAACCCCACCCCTGTGTGCATTGAAGATGATCATGCATATGCTCTCATCGGCCCCCGTGTCTAATCTTTTCTGTATCAAAAACCAGCAAGATTTTGTAGCCCAACAAATATTCTATAATAACTCAAGGGAAATTATTGTAAAAAAAAAAATCGTAAAAGAGTTGAGTGTTAGGTGACAAAGAAATAATGCAGTGTTAATTAAATGAGGATGTTAAGTTATGATAGAATACGGTTGGGCTAAAGAATCTAGATATAACTAATTCGAACATTGATGTACTTAGTTATTTATATATCTAATGAATTTTCCTTTCCTTCTGATAAAAAAAATGAGGATATTAAGTTCGATGAGTAAAAAAAGTTGAAATAGATAAAATAAAAAATGAATAAATTAAATATAATTAAAGTTAAACTCAATAAGCAACATGTGGAAAAAGAGTTGTCATAGGACACGTAGAACACATGCCACTAAATGCACCAGTGAAGAGGAGTGATAATTTGCATAATATAGATACTAAAATAATTAGGGTAAGCCGAAGATAACCTTAGGAAAAGTAGTGATAAACATATAAGGATGCTCTTAAAAATATAGCTTTAAACAATATTGAATCATGAAGTATTAATTGAAAGGTTTGGCCAAATAAGCTTTTCCATTTACCAGTTAGATTAAAGCACGAAAATGAAGACTTGTTAGATAATTTCCCACCCCCCCCCCCCCCCCCCAACTGTTCCGGAGGATATCACAAAAAATTAACATTAAGGGAAGGTTATACAAAATAGAACCTAACCAAGCACCGCAACATTAACCTGAAAATTATTAAAAACTACCTAAGCAATACAACATAACAATCTTAGATTAGCCTTAGCCACCATTCAAGGAATCGGAGCCGGATTGATTAAATTGGCTGATTCAAATCGCACGATTATTGTTGATTGAACCGTAATCAGAATTGATCGGCTGATCTCCTTAGGGTTATAAACAATAATAAGTCTTTAAAAAAATAAAAAATTAGTAGAACTAACCATGGAATTGCCTATCCAGACTGACCCAAATCTGATTGGTTGGGACCGATTCTGATCCCTGGTTTCCACCCCTCAATAATAGTTTTTTATGGCATTGGGGTAGGCTGGGGTGGAGTGGGGTAGGGTGTGGGGTGGGGGGGGGGTGGAATCAATTTGCTTGTGATACTTTTCTGATTGTGTGCATGCCCTTCGTTTTAAAGAAAGAAAGAAAAAACTATTAAAGGATATAGTTGATTTTGAACACGTTTATATGGAAAAAGAGAACATCTTGCTGTGTATGCTGGCTTTTTGGCTTCATATGTAGGGGCATTGTCGTCGGCATCATCACCATCTGCATGTTCACTATTTTCTTGAACATCTCTCACTATCATTTTCATGTACCATAGTTAGAGGGACTAGATCAAGATCAATGGGATAACAACTTAATCAATGAGACAAGATTCTTCACATCCTCGATGATACTTTTTCATGCACGAGGGTCTATATTCAAAAAGGGGGAGGGTTCACTCCATTGTATGTGTGCAGTTGTAGGCATTGAAGGTGGTAAAAAAAGAAACCCTGAAAATATGGGGTAATTTAGACATTTTAAGGGGAGGGTGAATAGTGATCTTTGGTAGGGAAGGGAGCAACTGCGTATAATTTCACCCAAAAAAATAGCAACATGCAAATCTTTATCCCATTTAATAAATCAACATTATTAGCTCAAACTCCTTTTCTTTTTCCCCATTTGGCATCATCAAAAATAATTTTATAGAGAAATAAGAGTGAGGATATGAGGAGAGCCATAGTAAACTAATGGAATAAAGATTATTCCAATATAGTAGAAAGAATCTTTGGGATAGGGCGCAAGTTTGCCCGTTGAGCTAGAGTTGAGATTTCTAGGCTTGGGTAGGATTGAGCCGAGTCTGGGTTGAGGCTTAGGGTCCGTTTGATAACGTAACCAGAAACGTGTTTCTGTATTTTCTTGTTCTCAGAAACAAAGAAACGGCATAAATACCGTTTGGTAAAAGTGTTCTGTTCCACTTGTTTCTTGAAACATAAATTGAAATTTATAACAATTTATGCTTCAAGAAACATGAATGACGAAACAAGTTTTACTTGTTTCGCTCGTTTCTCGAAACAAAAATGGGGCACAAAAAATCGATATTGAAGACGGAGTTTGGCATCACTACCATCACCACCGTCTCCGACATCTCACCGACCGGCAACTCTCTTTCCCCTGTCATGATACCCCCACCTCGCCATCCTCATACTGCAACTGTGAATCATCTCGTCTACTGGCCTGGAACGGTAATGTCGGCACTGCTGCCACAGCCGATGAGGCCGACCTGCTCTTTCGTAAACGCTTATTGCAAGGTCTTCAAGCCAGGGAGAGATCGGTTGGGGATGACAAGAGAATGGGGTCATCGAGTTCCAAGGTTTCGATTTCTTAGTTAGGAAACTTTGTTCTTTCTCTGGAACATCAACATCCTCTGATATTACCGTAGATGGAAGTATTGATGATTTGATGGTGACATTTTGGGTAGCTACGATCCATTGACAGAGAAACAGAAAACAAATCCCTTTCGAGGAATTAGGGTTTTTTGTACTCCATTTATGGCAGCTTTTGGGGATGATGAATTAGGGCTAGTTCTTAAGAGGGTTATTGATCAAAATGACAGGAAATCTTGTGCTTAGGTTTGTAATCAGTGGTTGAGGGTAGAGGGCTTAACTCATTTGGCTTTACGGATCTTAGAACCTGAACTCCTCCGTAAATTCTTGCTGAGGTTCCCTAACTTGATTACTTTGGAAGCAGCTGGAGAGATCACTAATTCATAAACTGCTGATTTAATAGCCGAAACGTGTCCTGATCTTCGGTTGCTCAATCTCAATCTTCGTCAAACGCAGTGGGTTCTCGATGAGTTCGAGGAATTGGGTCCAAACAATGTAGGGGACGATGGTGTCTGTGCCATCGCGATTCGTTGCCCTGCTTTAACCAAGGTTTGTCTGCGTAGGCGGAGTCGAATCGGGAACGTGGGAGTTGTGGATCTCATAAAATCTTCCCAAAATTTATCGACTTTGGATCTGGCAAAGTGTACTAAGATCATGGATCAAGCATTAGAAGCCATTGGAGTAGCGACTTCACTGCGAGTTCTCAACCTGCGAGTAAACCCTGACCCTGATCAAACACCCAAAATTCTGTTTCTGTTCCAAGAAATGGAAATTTATGTTTCTGCCGTTTCTTGAAACATAAACGACAGAAACGTTATCAAACGGGCCCTTAGGGTTGAGTAAACCTAAATATAGAATGTAAAATTTTTTTAAACGAAATTATAGAATATACAATTAATATTATATATATATATATAAAAAAAAGGGCTAGCTCGACCTTGCCTAGACCTGAAAAA
>NC_056570.1:5100791-5128658 GCF_013358625.1 Macadamia integrifolia
AAAAAACTATTAAAGGATATAGTTGATTTTGAACACATTTATATGGAAAAAGAGAACACTTTGCTGTGTATGCTGGCTTTTTGGCTTCATATGTAGGGGCATTGTCGTCGGCATCATCACCATCTGCATGTTCACTATTTTCTTGAACATCTCTCACATCATTTTCATGTACCATAGTTAGAGGGACTAGATCAAGATCAATGGGATAACAACTTAATCAATGAGACAAAATTCTTCACATCCTCAATGATACTTTTTCATGCACAAGGGTCTATATTCAAAAAGGGGGAGGGTTCACTCCATTGTATGTGTGCAGTTGTAGGCATTGAAGGTGGTAAAAAAAGAAACCCTGAAAATATGGGGTAATTTAGACATTTTAAGGGGAGGGTGAATAGTGATCTTTGGTAGGGAAGGGAGCAACTGTGTGTAATTTCACCCAAAAAAATAGCAACATGCAAATCTTTATCCCATTTAATAAATCAACATTATTAACTCAAACTCCTTTTCTTTTTCCCCATTTGGCATCATCAAAAATAATTTTATAGAGAAATAAGAGTGAGGATATGAGGAGAGCCATAGTAAACTAATGGAATAAAGATTATTCCAATATAGCAGAAAGAATCTTTGGGATAGGGTGCAAGTTTGCCCGTACAATTTTTTTAGACGAAATTATAGAATATACAATTAATATTATATATATATATATATATATAATAAAAAAAAGGGCTAGCTCGACCTTGCGTAGACCTAAAAAAAAAAAAAAAAAAGAAGGGACAGCTAGGGTCAATCAAGGCCAATTCAATTTAGTTTGACCCAATTAGGATCAATTAAGGCATTATTGGGTTGGGTTGGGTTGGGTTGAGCCCAGTATCGCTGAGCTTGGGCTAAGATGGGTTACCATATAGTCTTTGTTTGCCGCGCTTTGCAGTTCTTTCCATCGCAAGCGCTTTCAAAGTTCCGCTTGACTATTTTACCCGTACTATACAAAATTATCTACGAAATCACCATTAGTCATTGCTCCGAGCTCTGACTATCATCAATCCTCGCTTTCTTTGTTGTTTGTAGTTCTTTTATTTTATTTTGGGGTAATTACTTGGACACTCCATATACTCCATTCAGGTTGCTTGATGCTCTAAACTATTGACAAATTTACTTGGAAGCCCTAGACAACATGACGGTACTAGCGGTGCTAGTGGTTGAAATAGAAAAAACCATTTACCCTTATAACTAAATCGATTTAAGTAGTAGGTGAAAGGATTCCCATTCACCTATCTTCCATCTTTTTTTACCAAAAAAAAAAATTCTTTCGTCTTTGGCTCTTAGATTTAGTATTGGTACAACACCGGTCTTGGATCTACCCATATCGGTTGGATTGATTACTAAAAACAAAAATACTCTACTCCCAATACCGATACTCAATCCTGGATCGGTCTTAGCCTATACTTTGTGTTTTGATAGTGTCTTAGCTCCTGTTGGTTGTACTAGAACGGTCGCAGCTAGAGCATGTGTGGAGATTGATCTCAGGGATTCACAACCTAAGCCGATTTGGATTGGATGAGGATCGTCTCGATTTTTTCAGAAGGTTTTTTATGAAAGGAAGGCACTTTTCTGTACGAGGTGCTCGAAGTTAGGCCACAACGTTGAGAGCTGTCGACAGAAACCACAGGGAGTAGGCTCACAGGGCGTGGCCCAAGTGGATGATCAGGCAAGAACTCAGGCAGACAAGCGGGCTCAGGCTCCGGTTAGCAATGGCACAGAGATGGATCACCTTGATAAAGATGTGACTATGGTTATGCAAATGGACTCTCTTTCCTTTGATAGGAGTGAACCAATCACAAATTCCTTACATGAGTCCGGTCTCGTGAGTCCACAACCTCAAGGTCATGTGACCGTTTGCAACATTTGGAAACCCACAGGGTGGCATTTTTAGCCCAGTATGGCCGGCATAGGGGAAGAGGTACCAGAGGAAGTAGAGGAAGACAAAGAAGAGCACACTCACGTTTCTGAGGAGGGTGATGAAATTTATCCACTTTTCCCTTAATGTAGTGTGGATATTTTGGCATCAAGGTCAGCTGACTATAGGCTACATTCTAGATCATGGCTACATGAGGACCTAGGCAATGCCAGAGATGATTTGAGAATGGTGGGTGATCAATACCGAATTACGGATTGAGAAAAGTTGGTTGATGGGTTCAAAGCTTTCAACGCATCCATTGGTAAACGTAATGAATCAACCTACCTGACTTTCAGGGATGATGTGGGCAATGGTAGTTTGGATGATATTGTTCCCAGGGAATCCATGGATAGAGAGGAAGAACGGTTCTCCCCTCATAGTGCATTGATGCAACGTTGAATTGCTAGGTCCATGAGACCTCCTTAATCTAACTCCTTTTGTTCTTAATGCATTTCTTATTCTGGAATGTTTGCGGTGTGGGGAATAAGCCTACTTGTAGGCAGCTGGAATCCATTATTTTATCTTCTGGTATTGATTTGATTGCCATTTCAGAACCTAAAATTTCCTTTGCAAAAGCCAGTGTTATCATGAGAAGGATTGGAATGCACTCTTGTATCTCAAATGGGGCCAATGGTGGTGACAAAATTTGGATTTTTTGGAAGAATCATATTCAGATCCAAGTCATGGACAGCCAGCCATGTTCAGTATATAACTCTTGCATGTTTGGATTTGGCTTCAAATAGTAACTTATTACTTACTTTTGTCCATGCTTTGTGTTCTTTGGGGAAAAGACGATTGCTATGGGAGTATCTTATCAGTTTCACTAGAATAGTTGACCAAGCATGGCCGGTTTGTGGGGACTTCAATGCTATTTTGGCTCCATCTGAGAAGGTGGGAGGGCGGCCTCCTTATTCTCAGTCGATGGAGGAGTTTAGTAGATTAGTGAATGAAGCTATGTTGATCAATGCAGGTAATGAGGGAAAAGCTTTCATGTGGTCTAATAACTAGGAAGGGCACAGATTGTTGAAGGCTCGTCTAGTTCGGGTCCTATATAATTGTCTTTGGCTAGCCCAGTTTCCTCTTTGTCGTATTCGCCACCTCAAGAAAACATGCTTTGATCATACCCCTATTTGGGTTGAGATTGCGTCAACGTTGGCAACCAGGGTTTCATCATTTAAATTTCAAGAAATGTGGGTATCTCACCTTTACAAATTCTTTTTCTCAAGCTTAAGGACCTTCAGGGATGCCTTAAAACTTGGAATAAAGAATCATTTGATAATATTCAACAAAATGTTTGCAATGCAGAGGATGAGGTTAGTCAAGCCGAAGCGGATTATGAATTGAATCCTAGTGAAGCATTAAAATGTGCTCTCCAAAATTCTTGCACTATCCTTTAGAGAACTCTCTTCAAGAGAAAATATTTTGGAGGCAAAAATCCAGAGTCAAATGGCTTTAAGCTGGAGATAGGAACACGAGCTTCTTCCATGCTATGGTAAATGTTAGGTAAGAAAAAGCTAGTATGGAGAAAATTAAATCAAGTGAAGGAGTTTGGATCACTGGAGCGGAGGAGGTGAAAGATGAGGCAGTGCAACATTTCTCAAGCATTTTTTCATCTCAGCCTATTCTTAGGGATGATTATTGGACTCTATTCCCACGCTGATATCTGATGATGTTAATACAAGTCTCCTCCTTGTGCTATCTATGGAAAGAGGTGAAAGCGATGGTTTTTTCCCTTTCTAAAGAGAGTGCTCCTGGACCTGATGGTTTTTCTAGTATTTTTTTTCACTTCCTATTGGGATTTAGTGTGTCAGGACATTCTGGCAGCTCTCAAGGATTTCTTCAATGGGGGGTTTTTTGCCTAGGAGTTATACGTCTTCTCATCTCATCCTCATCCCAAAGAAGGATTGTCCTGAGTTTATGTCGGACTTCAGGCTGATAAGTCTGCAACTTTTCTTATAAAATTATTGCTAAAATTATTTCTACTAAATTGTCTACTATTCTTCTTAAATTAATTTAAGAAGAACAAAGTGCTTTTATTCATGACATATGCATTTATGATAACATTGCACTTATGCAGGAAATAGCGCAGGATATCAATAAAAAAACAAAGGGTGAAAATTTGATTTTGAAGCTTGATATGGCAAAGGCCTATGATCGGCTAGAGTGGAGTTTCCTCTATCAAGTACTCAGTAAGTTTGGTTCCTCTTCCCTTTGGATTGATTTAATCAATAAGCCATTGGAGAATTGTTGGTTTTTGATCGTCATGGATGGGGGCTCATATGGCTATTTTAAATCTTATAGGGGGCTTAGGCAGGGGGATCCTTTATCGCCTAGCCTGTTCATTTTGGCATAAGAAGTTCTTAGCAGGGCTCTGACGATGCTTTTTAAAGAAGAATGTGCAACTTATTTTAATTCCGGAGAGGGTGCCCGAGGATATCTCACAGTTTATTTGCATATAATACAATCATTTTTACTAGGGGATTGAAGACTTCTCTGAATCAAATCATGGGTTTTATAAGTAGATATGAAAACTCCTCGGGGCAATTAGTGAATCGTCAAAAAAGTTGTTTTATTATTGGTTCAAAAGCTATGGAGGTTCGAGTGAAAATGGTGGGCGATGTCACTGGCTTCGTGCAAAAATCCTTGCATATTACTTACTTGGGTGCTCCTCTCTACTCTGGCAAGTTGAAAGTGAGTTTTTTTCTATGAACTGCTTGCTAAGGTTAGTAATAAAGTGGCCGATTGGAAATGAAAGTTTCTCTTGTCTAGAGGAAGATTAGTTATTCTTAAGCATGTTCTTGCTTCTATGCCAATCCATATTTTTTCATGTTTGGATGTTCCTAATCGGTTATGATAAAATTCTAGAGAATCTGCTCAGATTTTCTATGGGATTCAATCATGGTAAGTGTCACCATTGGGTGAATTGGCAAATGATTTGTAGGCCTATTGAGGAGGGTGGCCTTGGCATCTGTCTCTTGGAGGATGTCAATTTATCCATGCAGCTTAAGGGGCTGTGGTGTATCATGTTAGAGAATTCTCAGTGGAGCTCTTTATTTATGGTCAAGTTCTTAAAAGGTGAGCATATTGAGTTAACTAACCCCAAAGTAGTGGGATCGAGATCTTAGAGAAAAGCCTTGGCCTTAAAAGATCTTGTTTTATCAAAATCTAAATGGTTAGTTGGTCGGGGCGAGGTGAATTTTTGGATGGATAATTGGTTGGGTGTGGGCCCAATTATTGATTTTGTAGACGGTGCCTTGCATGTAAACCTGAATACCCTAGTAAATGAGTTAATTAATGCTGAAGATGTTTGGAATCAGGATGTGCTGTATATAATTGATTTTTAACATGTTAGAGCTAATATTATGATTTGCAATGTCAAATTATCACTATAGAGGACCGATTGGTGTGGATGCCATCTCTAGATGGTAGGTTCTCTACTAAATCTTCTTGGAGTGTGGTTCGCACTCATTTTAATACGATATTATATTCTAAATGGTTGTGGAATCGCTCTCTTCCATCTAAGATTGGTTTTTTCTCTTAGCAAATTCTCAATGGTAACATCCCAACAGATGACTCGCTAATGAATATTGGTATCCTTTTAGTTTCCAAGTATCTTAGTTGCAAGAGCCCTTGGAGAGAATGTCCACTCATTGCTTGATGTTGGGTGGGACGGCAACAAAAGTTTGGGATTATTTTAGAAGATTATTCGATGTGGATTTAATTCCAACCCATGACATTAGGAGTAGAATTTAATTTTGACAATCCAAGGCTGGACTTCAGGGTGCTTGTGACTTCATAAAAGGTTTATTACCATCACTAATAGTATGAGAGTTGTGGCGAGAAAGGAACAACCGAAGGCATGGGGAGGGTGCTCGCACGTCTGGATTGACCATTGAAAGACTGAGTGCATGAGATGCCTCTTCCATCTAAGTTTTGTAAGTTTCCGTTTATGAGGGAGAATATTATTTTGCAGGTCTTTAATATTAATCCTCCCATGTCGAGGCAAAGAGCTCTAACTCCTATGTTCTGGCTTCCCCCTGCAACATTAGTCAAATTAAATGTAGATGGAGTAAGCAAAGGAAATCCTAATATTAGTGGAGGAGAAGGACTTATCAGAAATAAGGATGGCATAGTTCTTGTGGCTTTCTCTAGTTTTTATGGTATTTGTTCTAATTTTGTGGCTGAGCTATGTGCTTTGATGAATGATTTAAGGTTATGTATGGATATGGGTTTCTCAGATTTTTCTATTAGCTTCAATTCTACTTTGATTGTGAACTTAGTATCTAATAGATTTGTGATTTGTGGAGTTGTTGGTATTGGTTTCAAGAGGTTATGACTCTATGTGACCCTCTTTGAACTCGAATCTCTTTATCTTTTAGAGAGAGTAATAGAGCGGCAGATTGGTTGGCGAACTTGGCATGTGCTTCAACTACGGATTCAATTTTTTTTTAGTGCCCAAACTCTTCCTAGAAACCTTAGCCAAATCATTAGGGAAGATAAAATTGGGTGGCCGATATTTAAAATGTAATTTTTTTTCCTTTGGGTTTATGGTGGTGCTTTGAGAGTGCGAGTGCTTTTGTTTGTTGAGTTGAGGTAATGTGGGTTATGTTCCCTCCTGGATTCTCTTTCTATTTTATTAATAATATCTTAACCCCATTCCCAGATAATATTCGAGGTAAAAAAAAAAAAAATAGTGGCTTAGCCGATACAAGCCAAGTGGTGAGGCGTTACAGACAATGGACAAATCCGGTATTTTCTGGTAAAACATTCTAAAACAACAACGCATCACCACTTGGCATCTGATGCTTGAATGGTGATCACGATGAAGTGAAGCAACAATGCAGTCATACGTGCCGCTACATGTTAGTATATCCTTTCTCGGTTTCACTTTCACCAACCCGACTTCTTAAGTCTCCATTACCCTCGGAGGGTTTTTCCCTCTCTCTCCCTCCGTCTCTGAGAGCCACCGTTTGAACACGGCGAAAGGAGGATTGTTGGTGGAAGAAGAAGAAGACATGGCGGCACCAGAAGCTCCCCTCCGCTATGTCGGTATTGAGAGGCAGTCTGCTGCCTTTCGCCTCATGAAGCAAATGGTAACTCTCTCTCGCTCGTTCGCTCGCTCGCTTGCTCGCAATTTGTGCTTTAGTATGATTCTTAATTTCTCTGTTTCTCCAAATCTCCATTAAGTTTCCTGAAATTGTTACATGGTTGAGTAATTTGATCTTCACCTGTAGTGAAGACGAATTTTGTGTAATTTGCAGCACAAATTTATCTTTACCTGTATTGAAGACGAATTTTGTATATTTCTAGAGTTCAAATTTTTGTGCAATCTGCAGTACTTGTTTTTTTTTTTTTCCCCCATCTTGCCTTCTATATGTAGGGATGGGAAGAAGGCGAAGGCCTTGGGAAAGACAAGCAAGGAATTAAGGGATATGTCAGAGTTAAAAACAAGCAAGACACTACAGGTTTCTTCTTACTTTTTTTCATTTAAAATTATAAATGATTTCATGTTGTATTCATGTCTTGCTTATTGCATTCAAACTTTTTATTGATAGGTGTTGGTTTAGACAAAGCTAATAACAATTGGGCATTTGATACCGTGCAATTTGACAACATTCTTAAAAGATTGAAAGTGGTAATACGTTTACATACTTTTTATTCCTTTTTTTAATGCTATATAATCTAAGAGATACAATATATCTGATCCACTAAAGTGTTCCTTTCCTTATTTTGCAGCAAGTAGCTGAACCTGACCATGCAGGTATAATTAATTGAAGAGATGTTATATATATATATATATATATATATCCCTCCCTATTGCATGTTGGTCTGACTAGTATTATACCCATTTGAATTTAATAGATGTTGAGGATAATGATGTTCAAGGAGGTGCAGAGAATAATGCTTCTAAGGAGGAGCAAGATATGGTAGTTAAACCTACTCGGCCACAGGGGAGGTTAGGAACTTTCTTCTAATTCTTTGTATCTTGTGAAATTTTGTTGTAGCTGTCTTTCTGTATGTTCTCTTTGTTTTTTATTTGGTTCAGATACAAGAAAAGAGAGAGAGGGAAGCTTGTCAGTGCATATTCTTCGAAGGATCTTGAGGGGATTCTTGTAAGCTTCCAAGCTTATCACTTCTTTCAAATGTTACAACCACTGTGGAGTTGTCTGTACAGATGTTTAATGTAGTAATTATTCGATATTTCCATAAATTGTTTTGCTTTAATTCCATAAGGGAGGGGGAAAAGTTCTCTTGAAACTATCTTGCGAGATTGAAAAATATCAGATTTTTGTTAAGTAACTTCTATTGATTCCTGGCATAATGTTGGAGACTTGGGAGTATGGACCAATAGTTGACAGATTTTTTTTTTTTTTTTTTTTTTTTAACCACTATTTAGTACTGTCCTGAATATGTGGTGGTTGTTTTCAGTTACATCTTCACCAACAAAGTAAATTCCATTTAGAGCATGAATATTGTGGACTCTGCCGAAGAAGTGGTGGCTTAAGAATTTCACAATCAACTATCAATCTTTTGTTGTCGTAGACTTATTGTTCCAATATATTCTTATTATTTGTATTGCGATGTATCCCCCAACATCAACAATTTCATGTAGGAAACGTGTTTTGTACTTTTGCTTTAGAAGGGGGTTGCTCAATACTGTTACACTCAAGAGAACTTAACTGAAAATGTGTCACTGTTTGTCTTCATCTACACCTTCCTATTCTCCCCAATGCCCTTGAAGGGTAGCCTCACTCTTTCTCTATTTTGCTTATTTTCTTTGATAATTTTTTAATAAAACAAGAGTAAAGTTAACGTTCTCCAGTTGCCATGTGGCTGGAAATGGTGGACATGGGTGGGTCTGTGTTGTATATGATCCCACACCCAACCCTCCGACAGTCCAATATGAGTGTGCAATAGGGGCCAAACATGGTTCAGAGTCATACAAATCACAAGACTGCCACTACCTATGTTATTATAAGAATGCCACAAACCTCATTTGTTCAATAATAGATGTTAATGGCATCTAATTTTCTATGACTTTGGTTGCTCTTTTGACTCATATATGATCCACAATTTTGGTTGAATTTGACCAAGGATGTAGCTGCGGGGTATATTACATGAACCCACCCTCAAATGTCTAACAATCACTTGCGAGGTGCCAACCTGTAAACTTGCATAGTTCGCTAACCTTGGTGAACGTTTTCAGCGCCCTAAAAAAATTCTGAACTACTTTCCATATTAAGGGATTGCATCCATGTTTATTTTGATCAGAGGAGAGATTGATCCCAGTTGATGAGTTCCAACTGTACTATTGTGCTGATTGTTCAGTCACTTGAAGTATATAAGTTTCAAGTATAAGTTACTCTTACTTCTCTCTGTATTGTATTTTCAGGTCAAGAAGACTGAGGACTCAGAAGCATATCATGATCAACCTAGTCAGTTGGAGTTGACAGAGACTGAACAATGTTCGTTTGGTCATGAAGGTGACTTTTTGCAAGAAATTTAGGAATACTATTGTGCTTGGTATTGGGATGTTGATGCAACCAGCCAATCCTAGATTCTGGTCAAGGAATCAGAGATCATATCTGTTGCTACACAAGCCCATATTTAAACTGTTTCTTGGTAAACCGATATTTGAAAAAGGCATGCTTTGCTGGTTTCAGTAGCCTGCATTAGAAAGAAGTGGAGAAAGAGAAGAGATGGGCTATTATGGGACTGTGAACAGTACCTGACTTTCCGTGAACAGTAAATGAAGAAAGGAAGAGCGAGACGTGAGGGAAAGGGGAGAAGAGAGAGAAAACACAGCTTTCTTGATTACACAATTTAAATCCAAATTTTGTATTTTATTCCATTAACCATAATTATTGGGTGGTTACATATTAACAGAAAGTATCCTAACTCTAAAACTCTGAGGTAGCTAGACTAACTTAACTAAAAACGACTTTAAATTACTTAACTAATTAGCATTGTTATTAATGACTGAAACCAAAGCCAATTAAATTACCTAATGGACGAATTTTTCGTACACCCTTTAGACCCCCATTTATGGGAGTTATAATTGAGTCCACTACAAATAAAAATTGGAAGCCATACCTCATAGATATCAGAATAGGACCAATTTTTGGACCAGTCCTGCATTAGATGTATTCTGAATTTCTGATTCTAACTATGTCCCCCACCCCTTCCCCAACAAAAGAAAAAGGGGTTCTCATTGCCATTGAATTCCATATGCCTCATGTTTTATTCCTATCATTTGACTTGAATTTATATGAATGGATGCTACTTTCCTTTTTATGTTTTTTCAATTTGTCAACATTTACTCTCTGTTACAAGATCCAGATATAATAAACCAGCAGTTGCACAAGGAGAAGAAGAGAAAGAAGAAGAGGGAGAAGACGATCGAAGGAGAAGACTCTGTCCTTGTAAAAACAGAATCGAGTGAGTATACTTCTGACCCTTCGTCAATATATAAATAATGACAGAGTTACAAGTACTATGGGAAACTAACTTAGAGACAAAATAGGAAACTAATCCTAGTCTAGAATCTATCTAGGAGACTACTAACTAAAGCATCTCATGCACATGCTCAGTCACTAATAATTAAGTAAGCTAAGTGTACATGACCCGTATGTACCCCCATGGTACATATGAGTCATGTACCCCTTGCTACATAAACTGGTAGATACGTTTAACACTCTCTTTTCTAGGTTGTAAAGTGCAATGAGTGATGAGATACATAGCCCAGGAACTAATACAAAGAAGGATTAGTTTTCAGTTGGAAAAGTATGGGGCTTGAACACATAACAAACATAGCTTTTGGCTTTTCCATTGCTATTTCAGATGTGACCTTTAACAACCTTTGCATATGGCATGAGTACAAGTGAAGCACTCTGTTTTATGCCTTTTGACCTATTTCTACTAAAGAAAATTCATATGGCATTATGTTAAAGCTTTTCCCGAGGGAAGAGACAGTTCCTACAAGGAATTTAATGATGCAGAAAGTTGTTGTTCAACCTGATGCCAGTCGTCTAGGGCAACTTTTTTCTATCATTTTTTAGACAACTCATCCATTATAAAAATGTTATGGTAAAGAGTTGTGTATCTCAAATGATGCTCCAAGTGTAGTTGATACAAAGCTGATGCCTTCTGTTACTTTATTTTTTTGGGTGAATAATTTATGCCCCCTCCCCCCTGTACTTTGTCCAAATGACATTTTTACACCCATTGTTTCAGCAATTATGGCCCCTCCCCTACGTTTTGAAGATTCTAACAAGAAGACCCAGTCCGTCAGTGTCAATTAGGTTGGCTCTGCTAAGTGACCTAATACTAAACCATTTAATGGCCAAAATACCCTTACTGTAGGGTGAGATTACCTCTATACCCTTTTGATTAAAGCCTGACATTGTCTTCTACCTCTGGCTTCATCTTCTACTTCTGTACTTCTCATCTCTGGCGAAGTGCAAGCAAGCTCAAGCCTTGCTTCAGCGTTTTCCCCACCGACGAAGTGTGAGCAAGCCTTCTTCTGCAACCAGGGTACAAGAATTTTCACTATTGCTCCCTAATTTCAGCCATTACTGGGTAGCGCCTCTGAATCCATCCATCGGACTTTGTCGCCAATTTTATCTCTCTGATAAACAATATCCTCTCTTTCTAAGATCTTCACAGGCAGCTCCATCAGACGAGTATGGCCTCCGCTGGACCCCTCTCTCATTCCCTGTTTCCTTTGCTCCATATACAATCCCCGTCTCCCCGCTCTATCTACAAAACCTGTCTCAGTCAGATTCATGCCCTGTTTCATCCTTCTCCAGTAGATTCCCTCTCCGTATTTAGAGCAAGTAAAATAGAAGCAGAGAAGAAGAGGGGAAGAGCAAAACTTTCTTTCACTTCACTTTTCTACATTTTTTCTACTGTTTCAGTTCAAGTTCCATGAATAATCAAAGTCAGATCTTCAGTGGATTTAGTCAGTACTCAGTACCCACTGGATCTTCTAGGGTTCCTGAAGAAAACAACAGCTGCTTGTTGTCAAATTACCTGACTTAGTGACTGTGGCTACGAAGGTGATGGTGGTAGTTACCGCAGCGGTGGCTGGAGAAACTAGGTTTTATTGGAAAATGTTTTAGGGTTGGGTTTGGGTATGTTTTGGCTTGAAGATGAACAAAAGGGTAAAATGGTCTTTTAGTTTAGGATGTTTTGGTTTAAGGGTAGGTCTTATATTTCAAAACTAACAGCAGGCTATCACCATCAGACATAGGGGGGGCGTAAATTTCCCCTTATTGTTTATTTTTTTCTTTAAACGTGAGTCATATAACTACTCTTTTGTGATATGAAATCCTTTTGTGCACCACTAAGATGTCAATTATGTTCCAATTTCCCATGTCATTCTATCTTTTGTACTTTTGTGACTCCTCATTTTGATTTGTATTTTTTACCCCCCCCCTTTTTTTCTGGTGATGGAGAAGCAAATTTTCACCCGGTCAATCGCCAAAACGTATGTAGGAGATATATAATATATACATACACACTGATCTTACAGTCCAAAATGGCAGTGCACTGAGAAACAAAACAAATCCAGATTCATACAATTGGATATGTCCATTTATAATTCAAATCTATATATTCCTTTTGTTTAATCATTTGCCAAGGCACTTGCTGATTTTTTCTTACTTGTAGTAGTACTAGATGCTGTTTCACACATTTGAGTGGCCATGCAGTTCTCTCAAAGCATCTTTCCTGCCCATATTTGGCATAGCTTGATAATATGTCAATATGTTAATCTCTGAGTCAAAATTATACCTTAATAACTTCATGTCAATAATTTTGTCCCTGAAAAATAATTTACTTGTTGTGACAGGAACCATGGATAAAGATGTTTCACCAGAATGGTGGGGTTTTAAACATGGATTTGTCTCAGGTGGTTTTCTTGGTGCACAACATGCAAAAAAAAAGTCCTTATCTGAAACTGCTCAAAGCTGTGATAAGAGGACTGCATTTTACGAAGAAGATCAAGAGAATCTTTACAAACTTGTCCAGGTATATTCTTTTATTTTTCATGGCTATGATAGGGATTAATTTTCTTGAAAGGTCATATTTGTGTATGAACTGAGAACTATGCCTATGGCATGTGTGTGTGTGTGCGCGCGCGTGCTAATATCATATCCTTTCTTCGTTGACGCCCTTTGTACTTGGACACAAGCCAGTTCTGATTCACTGAAAGTTTGATAATTGCCTAATATTGATTTTATTTGACAATGCTCTTAATTAAAATTTTAGAGAAGGATTATAAATGATGTAAATATGGGAAACCATAAAGGAAGTGACTACTATCAAAGTGTACACAAATCCTAAAATAGTATAGTGTTTTTTTTTTGGGGGGGGGGGGGTAAAAAAGTACAGAGTTAATTCCCATTTAATCACACCCAAAAACTCTGTCCTATGTATATTGAAGAGTTATTTTCAGTGCATGCTTGCTCTAAGATAGCATTTATTTATATGTTCTCCTTCTCCCACTTCCTTGTTTGATATTCAGTAACTGAATCTGACATTAACAAGTCCTTTGCCTAACTTCGGAATTATTTTGATGGAAAAACTCAGCTATGTCCTGTTTTAACATTTCATGTGTTAGCAATATTCTGCCTTTTGGTTGTTCAATAAGTCATATTCTCTTTTGAAGACAGTTTTAGCTTGTCACGTGCTTAGTGAGCAACATGAGCATGCTTTACTAAATTTCCCTCAAAGAACTCCCGGAACACTTCCATAACTTCCTTCAATCCTTCCCAATGAATAATGCAACAACAGTTCGAAAGCAAGAGAACTAGAGCTTGCTAGGAGAATCAAAATGACCAAAACAGAGAAATAGAGCAGTTTAGGGAGAGAATTAGTAAATTGGGACAGTGAGATCTGAATGGCCTAACTTCTTTGTTGAGTGCCAGTCTTCCGAAAGTTATTGTGGAAGAAAGCAACCAGAAAACTTGGAATGAAAAAAGGGGAGCTGCAGGTATATGAGAACTAGAATAAACTGACCTGTTATTACTTATTAGAGAGAATAAGAAGATAGAAGAATATAAGATTAACAGGCCAGGATCCCACCTGATACCCCCTTGAGATCCACCGAGTTGAACCTGATAATTCACTTGGAGCAAGTACTGAATTTGGTGCTTAGAAAAAACTGAATTTGCTTAATTCATTAAATCGTGGGGTAAGCCTATGCCAGTACATCTATTTTTAGTATTGGATTGGACTAAATCCATGACTGAGTTGGACCAACCTGGACCAATTCCTAGATTGAATGAAAACCGAAAACGTAACCAAGACTTTAACAAAACTTTCAAAAATCAAACTGGAAAAGCACTGATATTTTTCCAGCTATGATTATGAGATACGAACAATACAACAACAAATTCATTCCTAATTACTAACCCAGTGAACCAGACTGACATAGACTCCTAGGAACTCAAGGAAACCCCATTGTAAGTCCAAATCAGCTCCTCCGCTCTCTTGGTCTTTGATACTGCATCAGTGAACACTGAACATCTCTATAGAACTCGATGCTGAAACCGGTTGGACCTGGTGCCTTGCCCCCCCCCCTCATCTTCCTGTGACCCCCCCTACTTCTCTTGAAATTGTGTTTCCAGCCATGCCCTGCATTCTTTTGAAATCTATTTGAATTCAACAACCCCCAATATCTCTTACATTCTAAACCCAACCCCCCACCCCAAAAAAAAAAAAAAAAAAAAGCTATGAATAAACACTAGTTGATGTGAATAGAATGGATTTGGTTCAATTTAAATGAAATATTTCCTTCTAATAAACTAGGGCCAAGATGCAACCATGCCACATCCATGTTATTACATGTGTTGTGAGTTTGTTTGTGGGCTTTGTACATGTGTATATTAAGTTCTTGTAAATGTCAAGTAGGTCTGTCAATGGATTGGATTCTGATCTGTTTCAAATCTGATCCTATAGGTCTTATTGTTAAGGGTCCTGATCCAATCTGATAATTGATCATGGTCTGATCTATTAAGGAGTGATTCGACGGGGAAACAGCTTACATCTATATATACCCTGATTTTATCTGATATAATTATGATTATATATATATATATATATTAGGGGTAAAGGGAATAATCTAGTTTGGGGACACATTCTTATACTTTCCCTTTGGTTTTCCTTTACCACATCCTGTATGATTTCTTTTTAGAAAAATATTGAACTTCCATAAGATATTATATTGGATCAGATCCGGTTTAAACCTGATATTCAAATCCTTGTTGGACTGGGTCAGAGCAGGAGTGATCCTACTTAAACCCAACCCATTGACAGCTCTAATTTGTAGTATCCTCCCTGTGTATATTAGGTGTCAATCTGTTTTCTAATGTCTCCTGTTATTCTTAGTGTCATGCCCTCTGCTACTTGGTTAGTGTGATGATTGATGTTTAGGGTAGGGGAAATGGTAATCTTGTAAAGATTCATGATGAGTTTAAAAGGAACAGGTGGCGTCTCTGGAAATGCATCAAATGCTTAACATCTTGAGGAGGGGTCAAAATTGTGTGCTGGCTTGAGACTTGGGCATTAGTGTTGTATGCAGTTTTTTTGGTGGGTGGGGAAGGGGGGAGTTCAGGCATGTGTACTTATTCACTAACTGTAGTTTGTACTTGTTGGTCCCTTCAATACAATAAAAAGGATCAGTTGTTGCCTTCACTAACGCTACTTTTTTGTTGACTGACTTGCACCATTTCAGGCAAGTTGACTATGAAGGAAATGATAGTGATTTACATTTGTTAGGGCTGGGATAAGCTTACTCACTATTTAGGCTTATTTTTCCATAGACTACTTCTTGAAGACAATTTCCAAATGATGGTGGATGTGGTGCATAGTGGCACCAACACAACACAGATTAGATCCTATTATTTATTTTGTGAGTCTATTTTTGAATGTTGAGGGAAATTTTGTGATTTTGATAGTTGTTCCCGAGTTGGTTCAGGGTTGGCCTATTTTTTTGGGTCTGGTATATCAAATACTCTATATTACTGCTGCTATGCTTGTCTATTTGCATGATGATTGGTTTGTGATTATACACCTTTTATCCATTCTCCTCGCTCTGCAGGACAAATCCACGACTGGAAAGCAAGGACTGGGCATCAAGGATCGTCCCAAAAAAATTGCCGGCTGCCACTTCCAGGGAAAGAAGACATCTTTTAGTGACAGTGAGGAAAGTGAGGAAGATAGTTCTGCTAATATTATGTGTTCCGTAAAACGAAAACACAGTGGCATGCTATATACAGATCTGAATGATGAGGGGCCGAAAGTGAAGGTGAAAAAGCTGTGCAGACAAATTTTACATCAGGTGCTTCTTCAAAAACTGTGATCTACTTTTTCGGTTAAAGATTTTTTTTTTCTGAGTTTTGACCACTTGACTAACTGCTGATTGTAGGTTCCGAGTGGATCACTGAAGCTCAAACAACTCAAACTACTTATTGATGAACATTCATCTGGTTTTTTTTCCAATTTCTCTTCGAGGCAGGATGCCGTTTCATACTTGAAGAAGAAGGTAGATGATCTGATAACGAATTTAGTTTTTCATTTAAAATGATTTGTGAACTTTGACAGCAAATATTTGACTAATAATAACCGGTACAAAAGCGAAGTCCATAAGCTTTAATTGATTGGGACTATCAATTAATGGTCAGGAATTAGAAGAAGCATAGTTACCCTTTCGTACAGCAAATTCGGTATTCCAATGTGGGTCGGGCCTCCCGTGGCATTCTGGGAATATTAAATTTAATATTTGTCATATTATGTTATCTATTATTATATTTAGATTATAACAGGAAATACTTGTCTTAGTTTTTCTAACCTACCTATGCCGCTGCAGAGAGCACAACCGACCATTTGCTGAGTTGAATAGGATGTCATCTAGGAAATAAATTTATCTAATTAGATGATAATAGCTTTGATCATTGTGACTTGATATCCCTATGCAGTCATAGGAATTTCATTATCTTGTTTCTTGTTCACTAAACAGTAAATCAGATCTAAACAGAATAAGAAAATAGAAGAAAGAAAGGAGAAGAAGAGAGATCATTAGGGACAAGAATAAACCACACGGCCTCATTATACATATACCCCGTACTATTGGGATACCAGAAATACCCCACTACTTGAACACTTTTTAACATTTCCAATGTGACTTGACATCGCAGGCCATTGGTGAATACACATTTAAAGAACAACACGCACTCTAAAGTTTTGATTAACACACTGTTATCTTATGGTGGAAATTCTTTAAATTTTGTGGATTGTTTTGTAATCAACAGGAGCCCCATTGTACAGCTAGTGAAATTTTGGATAGATGATTACATCCCCCTAACATTGTATCTTCAAATTGGGAATACTAATATTTGAATGGCAGTGTTGTTGATACTTGATACTACACGTTTTGCTTTGGACCCATCTGCTGTGTGTTAGAAAATTGGTTTAGAATTTGCAATATAGGCTGTGAAAATGGTGTCAATAGGCCACCCTTCAAATTCATGATATTATATTGTGGTTTTCCTATCACATATGGCCAGGGGGATCTTCCTAATCTTCCATACAGTTTCACTTGAGGGAAATGGAATAAAATTTTTCCCACTCTTAAGAAAGGACCAAATGAGCGGATCGTGATTTTTTAATATTCATAGTCATGGATATTTTGAGTCTGCATATCTTAATAGGAGATTTTCAGTTCCATGATCTTGACATGTTTCCCTTTAAATTTTCTTTGGTTTGTGGGTGCAGCTAGAAGGTAGTGATAAGTTCCATGTACTGGGGAAGAGAGTGAGTCTCACATCAAAGGTCGTCTGAAATTTTTGTCAGGGACTTCGACTGAAAATTTTGTTAGGGACTTTGAGAAGTGTGACTGTTATGTATATCGCTGCATACATCGAGCAAAATGCAGTGATTATCAGTCACATTATTTATTTGATTTGGCTTAAGCATAAGTTTTATTGTGTTGTAACTTTTGGTCATTGCAGTTGCCCATGAAAAGATCGATGATTCATGTTGAAACGCTCAATTGATTGATTCTATAGGGGTCAAAATAAATCTATAAAAATTGGTGCATCTCACCCTACTATCACATATATACAATGATACATACATGGCTTGGATCTTTATTTATTTATTTTGTTAAAGTATAATGTTCTTTCATTAATCTTCGCATTTTTCTTTGAGATCATTATATCTTTATGTCATCTGAGGCAATTTCCTAGCCATTGTACCTTAGCAATTTGATTACTGAACTAAAACTACAAGAAAATAAATGTGTTTGAAAGATAATCAAAATGAAAACGCTAGTGTTTGGTTCCAAGTTGTTTTGAAGTTGATTCTCTGCATCAATGAGCAATTTTTTGTTACATCCCAGACATGGGAAAAGAAAACTCAGCACATGGAACCAAGGACAGAAAAAGGAAGAGGTGATCACCTCAAGGGTTGTGATATCACAATGTACATCCCCGAAAATCATACCCATGGAAGTAGAGAGCTTCAAGCTTTACCCTTTGATCACTCTGAAGTCTCAACCATTGACAGCAATTCTTCTCTGTAATTCTCCTACGTTTCAAAGATACAGTCCATTGTATTTCGAAGATGACAGCAAAAACCTACAGTACTAAATTGATGCTCCATGACTTCCACAACAAGAGTAGTGAATTTGTGAAGTGTTACTTTTGTTGGGTGTTGCAGGTCACATAAGATGTAGAAACTCCTCGCAATTCCAGCCACTTAACAATGCAAGCTGACAGAGGAAAAAGGAAATTGGATATTCATACTTTTCATTTCTACTCCATTTGGTGTAACCATAAATTAGGATGGAAGAAACAAGAAATTCCCTATCTATATGCCTCCAAACCCATTCCAATTACCAGCGCTGCCAAATTTGACTGTGCATGGCATGTCTAGTCCTTCTGGGTTCCTTCAGAAAGTTCATATATTTAAGTTCAGAAGCTACACTGCAGTGACATTATCAGACTTCCTCTTTAACCCTATCCCTCAACCAGTGGGAAGATTTGGAAAAGCAAAGCTCATTCAATATAGTAGCATGTCATTGAATTTTACACATGGATTATAATCAACTATCAAGTATCAACAAAAAAGAATTAACCCAAAGGGGTAGCCGAGTTGGCAAGGGACTAGACCTTCATCTCAAGAAACGTTTGGTTCTAAGTTCAACTCCTCTTGCCTCATTGGGGCCATTCACATGAAGGTGTTTAGTGCTTTTCACTACTTTCAGTGAAAATTGAATAATTTTCATTCAACCCCGGTATAACTCAGGCCCTAGATAATCGTCATTAGCAAACCAAAAAAAAAATATATATATATATATATATTTATGAATTTTCAAGTCAAGATGCACAAGTGATATCTCAATAACTGGAAATTTTTTGTTGTACAAAAGCAAAAGAGATGCAGTAAAGCTTTTGTTACAGTGGCATCCACCTTTTTGTTCTCTTGTTTCGAATGACCTAGTAGAAATGTCAGGATATCCCTTAATTGGCTGTGATAAGTGCACTCAGAACCTCTTAGTATTGAACATGAACAATAACAACAGGATGAAAATAATAGGAACATGTATTTTTCCGTTGTGCCATTCCTTTCATATCAGGGCAATTACAAATGACATTCCTTTTGGCATCAAAATAAAATACAAATTTTTTTTTTTCCATTTACACATCTATCCACATCCAATACACTATTGACCCGACTTTGCAAAAAAGTGCTCTATCTGCAAACACCCTTGAGACTGCTGACCATTTAACTTAGCTCCGCATTTTGGCTTCTTTGCCCACAATGTACTTCCTTTACTATCCTGCACATGGCAACAATCAAATACCTTTTTGTTAAAGGTTTGGAACTGTCAAGGACTCAGTAGTTTTGAATGAGAAATGAAGGAAAGACCCACCAAGGATGACTCCCTTTGAGATCTTAGTACTTTAACTCTACCACCTCTTCCATCAGCTCCAACAGTAATTAAGTTCTCAACATTAATGTTGGATCCTTGCGTAACCGATGATGCTGCCGGTTCCTTACTCTGGACCTTCTTGCACCATTTACCTAGAAATCTGTTTGTACCATCAGGCCCAAGAAGTCCACCAGAAAAGCATTGACCCCCTGCAAGTTTAGTGAGTCAGGATGAGATGAGACAAATACTCTACAAGCTAAAATAGATAAATTTCAAAACGTAATTGTTCTCTTCAAGCAAAAGATAAAACTTTAGTTTGCAAAATTGCCACTTAATATGCACAACATCAGGACCCACCAGCCCTGCTATTACACTCTTCACTTTGTCCCTATTTGTAAAGTCAGTGGAAACCTACATCAGTTTAGGTTAATCAAAATCTTAGATTAAAACTGATAATTCCCTTACTCCAGTAGAGTTAACCTTGGGTTCAAGAGAAGGTTTAAACTCATCCATCATTGGAGTAGGATTTGGAGAAAAAGGCAGGAATTTGCCATGATGCCAATTATCTTATGTCTGATCTAGGACAACTAATGACAGTTTGGATTTGAGAAGATCCAAAACAGAACTTTATCGACGTTCATTGCCATCAATTATATCTTGCAAATAGCAACATAACATTCGAAAAATGTTGGAAATGCAGTGATTGAAGATTCCAATTCATGCCCATCATTCACCAACTATTCAATTAAACTTGAATTTTAAACTCACCTGCATTTGAAATGGAAGCAGGACATGTAGTCTCTTTTCTTATGCTAAGCAAAGGAAGTTCTTTAATATCATCAGAAAGAAACACCACATCATCCTCCATAACACTGGCAGAAGCATTGTCAATGTCATTCTTAGTGCCATTGCATGAAGAAGAGAGCCCTACCCATCTGCTTTGTCCATGCCCCTGAGCTTCTCTATTGGTGTCACAAGCTGAACTTGGACTTGACAAGCTAGACTTTACATTGCCACTAAAACGAGATGGCATTTGAGGTTTCAAATTAGGAAATGGCTTTTCACGCCGAGCAGTATTAAATTCCAAAACACCCTCCTCAATAACACAAGAATGTCTTCCTTGATCAAGATCAATTGCATTGGCTTCCATTTTGAACGTGTTTGTAACCACATCCTTTTGGATTTTAGATCTCTCTGTTTTCCGGGAACGACATGGATCAATTGTCATCTCCACCAAATCAACAGGCTGGTCCATCAGGTTCTCTGGTGAACATTTACTGATAAATGAAGAACTGGAGTTTCCTCTTCTATCACTCACATCAAAAACTTTGCCAGGATTTATATTGGAAGCTTTCAAAGACCTTAAAACTTCATTATCTTTTTGTTCAAGAGCTGTCTCCAGTTCTTGTACCCTTGACTGGTAATTGCCAAAAAAAAAATAAAAAATGGAGATCCTCAGGTTCAAGGTCATAGCTGAGATCAGACATCATAAAAGATTGATTGAAGGGACTCATAATTGACATACCTTCAATTTCTTTATCTTTGCTTCGGCTTTCTCAAGCTTCTTCAGATGACGAGACTCTCCTCTTCCAAGAAGGTTGCATTGGGCCAATAATTCTTTGTAACTCCTAATGTGAGGTATCCATCTCAGAATTAGAAAGTTCAAAAGGTATCCCTTAACTCTTGTTGTTAATAATAATTTAGAACATACAATATCCATAAACTAGCTAAAATGAGGAAACCATATTAGATGCATTAAAAGTGAACATGATAAAGTATTAATAAGTGATGAGGTTATTACGGAAAACGTCCTATACTGTTCTACATTTTAAGTTGACTAAGTTCCCGCAGATGCACAGTTCAGTGGCAAACAGTTATGAATCAGAAGTTTGATCATGATAAATTGGATATTGTAAAGCATCTTTTCATTTTTATACCTGTTAGAGATTGATATACCAAAATCAAATGCGAGCAACAAAACCGAAGGAATACATATTACATCACAACAGAATAATACATGCTAGGTAGGACCAAGACAACTCAAGGATGACCCAGGTCACCCACCTAAACCAGTTTTGGCTAATGAACCACCATCATTCAGTTCAACTAAAACACTTGCACATGGAAATTCCATGTTTCTTCTGGATATCGTTACCTAGTTTAGACCAACTCCAGTTTTGATTGTTTCTCAAAGATAATTTTACACTTGACACAGAATTGACCGCATGATCATTTTCTTTGATGCAATGAAACTTGAACGAGTTTGCTCCTTTCCTACTGGAATAGACATGAAAAAGTTAGAAAGCTTACTTGTTACGAAGTACGAGTGACTTCTTTAGAATATCTATTGTATCTTTGTTGTTGGCCTCATGACCAAATGAAGCAAGCTTAAAAACATCTTCTTCCCCCAAATTCAAATCCGAGACTCTAGATTGGGAAATTAATAGTTGGTGTTAGTATAATAAGAGACAGATGAAAAAGATTGGCGATATGATTTTACAACTGCCCTTACAATTTGAGTGCAGCAAGCTCTTTAGCTAGGGCCAAATTTCTTTCCTGCAGCCTAGAACACTCAGAAGATTCTCTCAAAAGTTCCTATAAGGCATAGTTAAGAAAACCAGAGTGAGTGCAAAACCGTATGTGAATAAATTGACCGATTTGGATAGGTACATTTTCTAGAGAGAGAAAGATCACCTCAGATTTTGAATTAAATAACTGCTGAATTAAAGCTTTCTGTTTCAGAGCTTCAACCTTTAAAGCTTCCTCTGTCTTGGCCTTTTCCTTGCAGATGCAAAGCTGCACGTAGAACCCATATGAATGAGAAGAAAATACAGGAACATTAACAAGATATCTTCATACTAGTGATTTAACGAGAATTGTATAATCACAAAGGGAAAAATAAATAAATAGCAATAAAAATCATGAAAGAACGGAAAACCTCTTCATTGAGTTCTTTCAGATTCTGCTGTTGATGCTCAAAAGAAGATGAAATTCCAGAAAGCTTTCCCTCCAACCTCTCCACTTCCCTACGCAACTCCTTAGGATCATTTTCCGCTTCAACTCCGAATGGTTTCTGAGACAGGACTGGGTCGCCAATTGACTGGAAATAAAGCCGATAAGCTTTCTCTTGCGAACATCTCTGCTTGCAGACGGGACAGGTGATCTTCTTTGCCTTGGAACAATATTCAAACCACTGCTGAATACTATTTTTGAAATTTCCAAAAAAAAGAAAATTAATCATGTTTACATACATTAGGAAGAAGAAGAAGAATTATTATGAAAGAAACAAGAAAGAATTTTACTAACCAGAGCTCATGAAAGACATGACCGCAGATGGATATGGCTTGAAGATCTTCGACGATTGGCTTCAGATCCTCAAAACAGATAGAACAGATGGTCTTGTTGAAGTTGCTGCATTCCTTCATGGTTCTTGCTTGGTTTCTACTCTCTCTTCTCTCTGTTCCTTCGTTCTCGATTTTAAGAATTTCATTTCTGTGTTCTTCGTTTAGGGTTCCAACTCGACATAGGGAAACCACAATGGCGGGAAGATGAAAATTCGCAGGAGGGAATAGATGTTTGGACTTCGGATGCTTACTCTTGCAGTGGACCCACATATTTTTTTGAATTATGTGGGGTCCTGTTGTCAAGTGAGATCATTAACGATCGATCGAGCCTGCGTGACTTTTGACCTCTAGCTTCATGCACGATGTGAGACAAAGAGTTGGAGATTCTAATCTGACGACTCTTAAGCCAAGGTTTGAGAGAATGAGTTCACTATAGCGTGATATTACAATGAAAGGAATCTCTCATGCCACATCAATGGCAGAATACAAAATAACATCGTCAATAGATAACATACGGTGGTATGGGAGGGGATCGGGGATTGATCTCAATCGATATTAAAAGAGTGTACCCAATGCATGAGACTTGCCAATGTAGGGTCTGGGTATGTAGGCTGCGTTTGGTGAAGTTTTTGTTCTAGAAATGACGTTTCAGGTTAGAAACGAAAATTTCAATTTGTGTCAAAAAAAAATTTTTTTTTTGAAAGAAACTGGAATGACGGAACTACCTTTTGTCGTTCTGTCAATTTTCATTTCTAGTTTTTTTTTTTCTTTTTCCAAAAAAAAACAAAACAAAACACACCATAAATGCACCAAATGCTTTATTTCGTTTTTTCATTCCCATAGAACGAAAAAACTCCAGAAACGTTTTTCTAGAATGTTACCAAATGCAGCTGTAATCTTATCCATGGCTACTGGATCACAATGAAGCAACCTTACAGTTGTGCTAAGGTCTGCCTTCTTGAGAGATTTTTTTTTTCCTTGAGAAAATGGCAACATTTCTTACTAATTGCTTTTAATGCTTTAGCTTAAAAATAATATCTTGAGGAGAAAAAAAAGATGACAAGTTTGAGATTGCTATGGAGCTCCAAAACTAGAGACTGATTGATCCAAGGCCATTCATAACAAAATGGAGTGCTTTCATCAAGCTTTCCACATCTTTTGAGTCGCTCCAAACTTCCCAAATCCCCCAATTGTGGTCACTTTGCGATCCTTAAACCTTCGAGAATGCTATAGGAATCTATTACAGAACTTTTTACTATCATCATAAAACTTGCAGTAATTAGCACAAACTTTCCTTTAAAAGTAATAGAAGTAGCCCAACCTGCAATTTGTTGGTGGTATCAGAAGTAGCAGAACAAACTAACATCAGGAACTGTAGTCTGATGTGCACTGAAAGGGGTGACGCACTTGAGAGGATCTCGTTCCCCATACTGACATCTCTACTGGATGAATCCATCCCGATGGAGAGGATACATTAATATTGCAATAGTATAGACAATATGAAAACGAGGAAAATTATAAGGAAAGCATCACACAAAGATGGAGGCAATGGATTCAAAATTTCTAACTATTTGCATGTCACATAAAATGCATAAGCTACAAATCAGTGCAGTTGCTGACCTGCTAAAAATTCATTTATAAGCCCCAATATCATACAACATGCCATCCAATAAATTAAACTCATATATAGAAATCTAAAAATGTTAGCATTCCTTCTTGTGAGCTTGTTGCCATTTTTGTGCCTGGTGGACCCTCGGGAATAGTAGATCATTAAGTTGCTTCTCAGCACTATACTCTGAAATGGCCTGCAAACAAATTCAGTTAACAAAGAAGGTTAGAGAAGTTTTAGCAATAGTAGTGTTTCTCATTGATACAGAATGCATCTCAAATACCTGTACCCAAAGTTTCAAATACTTCAAATAAATCAGATCATAAAGATTGAAAGAAAGACGGCAATGTAAAGTAGGAACAACACAGATAGACTTCAGAAACCAGAACCAAGAGCACCCAATAACAAAAAGACTACAATAAATCTTTTAGGTTTCAGTTTGGGTCAATGTTAGGAATGTGCGATAATATTTCAGTGTTTTAAGGTACCAATGCCAAATCAATGGCCCAAGAAACAGATCTTCCAAAAGGAGACAAATGATAGCAGTTTAGTGTTTTATGGGTTGCTTCATTTCTTCACGTGGATACAATTTCATGTGAGACAGATATATGCCTAAGTTGTTCCACACACAGTATGCACTCAGAATAATTGAGATGAGTCTTGTGAATTCTCTGTGTTATTCCATTTATGATCTAAGTCATACAGGAACAATTTATCAGGTGGAGGATCATCAGTAAAACAGAGTTTCTGTGGCATATCCTAGAGGCTTCCTCTTATAACATCGTCATAAATGTTTCTAGACTACTTTTCCATCCAAGTCTTGGGGTGCATAGCCACATCTATCTTTATATATTCTGCTAGATAATCTGTGCATTAAAAATACCATCTTACAACAAGCTCAGAATTTTAAAATTTAATGACCATACAACTTGCCTCCTCACTCCCCCCTCACCCCCCACCCCCCCCTCCGAAAAAAAAAAAAGGAAAAGAGAAAAAGGAAAAATGATTACATATCTTAAAGCCAACATAAGTTAAATTATAGACAAAAATTTCAATCACTAATAGATGATCATCACATACCCGTGTATTAAATGTGAACCGCAGCGTCTGGACTTGTGTTCCTGAGCAAACCCTCAAATCAAAACCAAGACTATCGACACCAACGAGAGTTACCTCCTGCAATAAGTCATGGCATTGCACAGATTAAAGCTGAGATACTGAATACATAGTTGTCATGGCGTCGCCTAGGCAGCGATTTGGCGTCTTGACGGAAAATAAGTTCATGGCAGTGCAATGATTTACGTGACTCACAAATGGCGGTCGCCATTGGCTGATAGGCATCGCCATGGACGCCAAGTCATGCCTGATTCACTAGGCGGTCAATTTTTTGTAAAATGCAGGGTGATTTTGATATGGCTATGTTGATTTTTGATGATTTGATGTTGCTTAATGTTGGTTTTATATGTTATGGGGTATATATTGTAGGCTTGTAGCATGCTAAATAACTTTAGAAAATAGGGAAAATAAAAAAGTAGCATACTAAATAACTTTAGAAAATAGGGAAAATAAAAAATGACACATGGGCGATTTGACCGCCATGGCAACGCCATAACGGGCAATTCATCGCCAAATCGATTAGCCACCCCTCCACCGCCTTGGATCGATTTGACGCCGTGACATGGAAGAAATTGATAAACTTCTCTATAAAGCTGTGTCTAAGAGTAGGGGCCATGGTGCCTTTTAGGCTTCTTTTTCACTTCAACAAATATCATGTAATGACGCAAGTAATTGTGAATAATTAACAATTATTTTAGACATTTATGAAATATGAAACAGACACTTCCATGATCACTTTATTTACAGTAATTCTTGCTTCTGAATCCAGAGTCACTCCAACTACCACTTCTACAATCAAGCAGACCTACAATGTGAAAATATTGAATTGCTAAAATGCATCATGTTACAGGCAAAGACACAAGACAGAGTTGTAAAAACTAAACTCGTCCACGATCCTGGAAACATGTTTTCCCTTTATCAGTATATAAAATTAACACTCTAACGGACTACTGCTGGTAAACCAAAATTTCCAAGAGTTGGACAGAAATAACAAGAGCTCCAATACTCATTTGCAGGATGCCCTCTTGAACATGAAATGCTCCAAACTAAACAAGATCACCACGACATCAAATATGTGTGTCAGAGAGTTTAAGAAGCAACCTATAGGCTGAAAGATGGATTTATAAGCCAGACATGTATTAAAACACCTTCAAACTTCAAAGCGATACAAGTGAATTACACTTCAATGTTTGCATATAATCACTAATCTCACAACATAACATCCAGAAGTCAAGCACAAATACCAACTGCAGTACCTCTACTTTAATACCCTTGCATCTCCAACAGAGAGACTGTAGGGCTTCCTTGATCTTTTCTCCACCAGCTTTCAAGCGAGAAATAATTTTGGCTGCTGAATGTACAATGGCATCAGGCCTGGCTTTCCAAAAATCATCTACTTCCACTAGAATCTGTAGAAAAGTAGAATTGTATGTTAATTGCACTTTCAAAGAATGCATCCATCACAAGTGGAAGCATGGCCAAGGCAAAATAAGAAATACCAGACTGAACTTAGAATACTAACAAAAATATGATTAAGGCATGAAAAATTTAGAAGCATATATCCTTAGACCATTTCTCAACAATTTCTGCTGACATCAAAGAGATCAAAATGTAGAGAAATCAAGTGAAGGCCCCACAAAGTACAAATAGTAGAGCATTGGAGAAAAAAAAATTATTACAGTAATAACAATGAAGTACAAGCAAAAAATCACAAAAATAGATCACACAGGAACAGTTGAGCAGAGACTGGATTGTCATTGTGGACCCACAGCTCAATGATCTGCACATGACATAGGGGAACACCTTCCCTATAAATATTACTATCTAGTGCAAATCCTGCTTTTGTAAGGCCCTCGGAGGGGTGGATTTGGGTAAGTCCTAACTTTTGGGATCCCCTCTCCCACTT
>NC_056570.1:5128678-5139629 GCF_013358625.1 Macadamia integrifolia
GAATCCAGATTCATCCAGATTCCTCCCAAAAGTATTCATGCTGGCAGCCAAAGTTCTCGGACTCAATTCAAATGGCAGTAAACATATCATTTTGAGACCTTGAAAATGGAAATTAGTAGTGTTTCACTACATAGACGGCAATGCAATTTTTGCATCTCTAAGTCAAAATTTTTATTGGCAAGCAACTATTTCACTTTGAGACCTTGAAAATGGAAATTAGTAGTGTTTCACTACATAGACGGCAATGCAATTTTTGCATCTCTAAGTCAAAATTTTTATTGGCAAGCAACTATTTCACTTTGAGACCTTGAAAATGGAAATTAGTAGTGTTTCACTACATAGACGGCAATGCAATTTTTGCATCTCTAAGTCAAAATTTTTATTGGCAAGCAACTATTTGTCTATAGTCTACAATCCTAAAGGATCTAGACAGACGTACCTATTCCTATATTGATGGGTTTGTGAAAAAAACATGTTGTCCACATGTACAGCATGACTATATGTTTCAATCACATGATAGCCATGCATCCTGTGAAGATAATGTGTTCTACCAAAAAAAAAAAAAAAAGAAGAAGAAGATAATGTGTTGCGATGTAAAAGGTAGCCAATAGATGCGATTGACCAATGTCAAGTCAAGAAGCACAGGGAGAAAAAAAAACATGCCTGACATCCATGTGATGAAATCAACTGAATCTTGATCATCTCTAGCTTGTAAAATGAAGTCCCAAGTGTAACGCTCTCGGCTTTATCCAGTCCCTCTGCCCAAATTGAATCATCTTTAGAAGAGGCTAACTCATGGTGATGACCATTAAGCATGCCGATACCTTCCAGTTTGTCTTCCAAAAATTTTCCAACCTGATTTTGGTCATCCTTACAGGGCTTATGGCCTGACATATGCTTTTCGATGAGAGGGTGTTCCTGAACAAAGGCAGGTCTAATAACACCTTGGATGGCAAGGCCAGCTGGAGGTTGATCTATCCAATTCATGGGAGGATCTGACACAGCCTGCAATATCAGAACCAAGTTTTAACCCAACCGTGTGAAAGACATTGTTTAGTGATCAAATAAATAATAAAAAGAATGTTAACGCTAAACACAAGTAATATGCCGGGGGACCAAGGCAGGGAAGAAAAACAACACCTCACACTGAACAACACATATTTTAATTTCTACACACTAATAAAAACCAAAACTCAATTTCTTTTTCCTTTTGAAAAATATTAAAGTGTAACCAGAAAGAATCAGTTACCTCAGCCAGTTTTTTAGCAAAATATATTGGGTGAGAATAACGTAAAGTTTCCAATTTTGCCCAGGCGCCAAAGTCTCATTGGAATCTGACTCATCTTCAAGAATTGCAACCCAGTCCTGCAACAAATAAATAAATGAATAAAAGAACAAAGGAAGTATTTAAAACAAGATGTGGGAGAAATCAGCTGAAATTTTCCATACATATATAAAAGCAGAGAAGCAGCCTTAAATTTAATTACACATAATCATGCACCTTATCATCTTCATCAACATCATCATCATCATCGACATCAATATCTTCATTATCCCCTTCTATGATTTCTTCGATGCCAAAATCAATATCAGCTGGTCCTGATAGGTACATCTCCATAAGCGTATCCATATTATCCAAACCTATTATTACTTGCTGCATTAAGCATAAAGATTTTCACTACGACAGCATGGACTCCATAATCAGTCTTGGTGACAAGTATCCACCAAAGGGTGAGTGAAGAGTCTACCACAAAGTTATTCTCAGAAGTTAGCGTCTGCATAATGTCTTCAGCATTGCTCACCATGAAGTAGATATCTGAAGATATTGCCACAGATATTTAATGACTTTAATCGAAAATTGAGAGTACAAATTTTTATGCAGTATGAAAGGAAACATAAACATATCATCACATACAAATTCTTCAAGAAATGCCAATTATCCGACTTACTTCCATGTTCATCAGTCACATAAGGCAATTCGGGCCAGAGAGTGCCCTCGTGAACTTCATCATAGATCAATTCTGAAAACAAAAGTGTTGCTTTCGTGTTTACCTGTGAAAAACATTGACTTGGTAATAAGATTTCCAGTCCAAAATGGGTTAAATAATTAATGCGACATAGAACTATTAACAAATTTTTAGATAAGAAGGCTTTCAAATTTCTACCAAAAGGATGTACAGGTAGATAGGTAATTGGGTAGTACCTCAATTATGGTTCTAGTAGTTTCGGCAGCAGTGAGTCTACCATCTCCACCATCCTGAGATGTGGACTCCACAATGTCTTCGAATGGGTGGTAATGCGACTTCCCATTACGCTCCAAGGGAACTGAAGCCGAGCCAGAGTACTCTTCTGTAGCCCGAACTCTGCTCTGGGGAAGAAGATAGTTCCTTCTTGTGAAAGAAAACCCATCTATAAGTCTCCGAGCTCTGTTCCTGAGAATCAATTACAACACAAACAAATTTTAAATTTTGACTCTAACAGGTAGAACTTAAAAAACCCATTAAAAGTGGGAAAAAAATAAAATAAAATAATATATATTTTAGACCAGAAGAAGAACCATGGTACCTCGGATACGTAATGGTAGAATCGGCGGAACTCCAAAAGGGGCGATAATCTGCAATTGTTTTCGGATAAGTACTGGTATCGGAAAAATGGCGTTGAAAATGAATCAGAGAAGACATGGAATGACTACAAATTATGAATTTGATGAACAAGTAGAGAGAGAGAGAGAGAGAGAGAGAGAGATGTGTACGGACGTACTTGCTATGGTGACGGAGGAGCAAGAGCCACCACCGGCAGAGCGGAATCCGACTGCCAAGGCTGAGTCCATCATCGTCATCATCTATCTGCGAATCTGACGACGCTTCCGTCGCGGAGAGGTGGACTGAACTGAGACTCCGCGAGTACTTCCCTTCGCTAGTTTTTGGCCTTTGCTTTAGAATCCAGATTCCGATTTAGTTTACGCTATTGGACCTTTTTTTTTTTTTCTGTTCGGATTAACGAGACATGCCTTTATGAGTTTATCCGTAAAGGGTTTCAACCTCAGCCAACTTGGGTCTTGGGAGCAGCCGTTCTGTTTTAGGGCCAACCGGTTGAACCAGATATCAAACCAAGCCCCTACCCACGCGCGTAGGGAGCTACACCTACAACACTTTCGCCTAAATGGTTAAAATTAAGGATATGAATTTGAAATCGAATCGAGCCGTTTATGTTGAAACCGTAAAGCCATTTAGTAAATTGTTTGGTTTTGATTTCAAGTTTAAGATCGATTTAACCCATCGGTTTCAAACTGAATTGACACCATAAAAATCGAACCATCTACACCATGAAAACCAACCCATTTAACGTGTATAGTGATTTAATAGAATAAGGGGTTAATTGATGTGTTTTTCAGTGCATCATGCTCTTTAACTTTAAAATACTAACGATAAGTTGTGTTCATTAGCAGTTTCATTTGTATTTCATTTTCTCCATATAATATTTTATTTTGCTTAGTTGTTTGGTTGTTTAACAAAATCAGGTGGGTTTAATTTAGGAAAGAAGTAAGGACCATATAGGCTGTCCAATAGTTTATTCAATAATTTACTCATATTATGTAGTTATGTAGTTAATTTGATACATAATTGAAGTGTTTATTAACAAAAACAAATTTCAGTAAGCATGTGAATAGATTAGCAAACCGATTGCTAACCGTTTAGAAATCGTATGGATTAAACCATGATCAAAACCGTGAAACCAACACCGGTTAAAAATTGTAAACATTTCCGATTCTAGAAAGTTTAACCATTTAGTAAATGGTTCGGTTATGATTTCAGCCATATAAATATGAATCGAACCGAACTATACCGTATGCACTGAAACCGAACCGATTAACCCCCTTAGCTAAAATAGCCCAAAATTGGTTTTAATGTACGGTAGTGGATTGGGTAATGGATACTTTCAAAATATACAGTATTGGTTTGGATCGGTTGGACAAATTTTCCCATGATTTTTCTTAAAAAATGGATTTTTTTTAACCATTATAACTCTTGTCCATACCGTTTCACTGATACGATTTCAATGGCTAATGATATTGATACAAATCGCTTGTATACTGATACCTCCAACTATGGATAAAAATGAACATAACTTCTCAAGGCATTTCTGTTAGATTGATTATGTGTCTATTTAGACCATTGAATAAAGATGACATGGTCTAGATTAGCTATATGTTAGAAATGATCCTCCCACATAATGTGATGACATTTACATTTCAGATAAAATGTGAGTGCCTATTGAATGTATCTGTCCCACCCTCTCATTGGTATGGACTTTGTCACTGGAAGCTGGAAAGGGATGCTCTTCTGTCCTTACGCAGAATTTACCCGACAGTCCCAACCCCCTCCTACACATCCTCCCTCTTCTGTCCAATATTTCCATTTCCAATACTACAAACCCAATGGGCAGCAATAGTATTTTGAACTCAGGCCCAACCACAGCCTAGGCCCAAAGCCCACAACCTTTGCTAACTAACTATCCCTATCAGTACCAGCCCACTTCTGAACCTTGTACGTTCCAACCTCAATTTTCCAACCTATCCCAAACATCCCATTTGGCCGAACCTTCCATATTTTCAATTCCTATGGAGGTTCAAAACCCCAACACCAACATCACCCGACCAATAGTTGAACCCTTATACCACCACCCCCATCACTTCCCGCTCCCATATCTCACTCTTCCCCGTCATCCCACAACCCTTCCTCTTCCCGGTTGAAGAAGCTGGCAAGGGATGCTCCCCCAAAACCATATGCAAGACCCACACAAAGGGAGTGCCAGGTTACTAAGCCAGGGGCAAAACGTGCGAAAAGCCAACAGAGAGATATCTTCTCTCAATGTTACAGATGCCATCCAACCACGTACATTTTATAGAGGTTGGTCCCTTGGAGGTTGGGGGAAATCAACCCCAAGAGAAATCATGAAGATAATTTCATGGAATTGTCAGGGATTGGGGAAGAACCCTGACAGTTTGTTCTCTGCAGCATCTTTCCCAAAATGTTCGTCCTGATCTAGTGTTTTTAATGGAGACAAGGTGTTGAGGCAAGAAGCTTGACCAGATTGGACGATGAATTCAGCTGAACTCACACTTCTCTGTTGACCTGTTACATTCAGGTGGTGGTATTTCTTTATTTTGGGATAACAACATGGATGTTTCTATATTATATGCTGATCATCACATTATTGATGCTAAGGTAATCTCAAAACATAACCCCCCTTTCTTTTTGACTTGTGTTTATGGTGATCCTATTAAATCTTGTAGACAAATTGTTTGGGATACAATTATTTCGTTTAGAGCTCAAAGACAGGATAATTGGGTTTGTCTGGGAGATTTCAACTCTTATTTGGCATGGTACGAGAAGCGCGGTGGAAATTTTACAAGGGTCCGAGATATTGGTCCTTTCAGGGACTTTTTGAATGCATGCCAACTACTGGATATAGGGGTACATGGACCTGCTTTTACATGGAATAATCGTGGTAAGGGTGATGCCAATGTTCGGGTCAAGTTGGATTAGAGTTTTATCAAATGAAGCTTGGTGCAATACATTTGTAGATGATGTAGTTACTGTTCAGTCTATAATTTGCTCGGATCACCTTCCCCTTGTGGTTGATACAGAGGGAAGCAGATTTTCAAAGAAGAGACCATTTCGTTTCGAAAGCATGTGGTTTTCTCATCACGATTGCTAGAATATTGCAGCTAAAGCATAGTCAATTCCTCCTACTGGAACTACAGGAGCAGATCTTCTTCTCAAGACCAAGAATTTTAGTGTGGTATTCTCCAAATGGAACAAAGAGATATTTGGGAATGTTCAACAGAAAATTAGGAAATACCTTATTGAATTGGAAAAATTGCAAGCTTTTCCTTCAATAGATTCCCAAAACAGAGAAATAGAGTTGGAGAGGCTGCTGGAGGTTGAATTTCAACCTAGAGTCTCATGGCTTAAAAGTGGTGACCGAAATACCCATTTCTTCCATACTACAACACTTCTAAGACGAAATCATAACAAGATTATAAAGTTGCGTCTTTCTTCTGGGCAGTAGTCACAATCTGAAGGTGAAATATTTAAGGAGGTGATTAATCGGTATCAAACAATTTTTAACTCTAAAGGGGTGGCTGAGGATGCTCTCCGTGAAGTTTGTCAATCTATTTCCCTATTGTGGATGACCATATGAATGAAATCCTTTGTAAAACCCCTGATTTGGAAGAGGTAAGGACAACCTTATGGTAATGTCTCCACTCAAATAGCCGCGTCCTGATGGGTTACCACCAGCTTTCTTCTAAAAATTTTGGGATATAGTTCAAGTTGATATTTATAATTTTGTTGTGGATTTATTTCTCACTAGCAGCCTCCCACCTCTATCCAATATTACCAACATTTGCCTAATCCCTAAGGTGGACCAACCAGAAAAGGTGGATCAGTACCGCCCTATCAGCCTTTGTAATGTGGTGATTAAAATCATTGTAAAGATCCTTGTGAATCGACTGAAGAGCTTTCTGCATGATTTCATTTCACCCATCCAATCTACATTTACCCTCGGCCGTTCAATATCTGATAACATACTTTTAGCTCATGAGGCATTCCATTATATCCGAAAGAAGAAGAAGGGAAAGAAAAGCATCATGGCTCTCAAGCTTGATATGACGAAAGCCTATGACCACTTGGAATGGCCATTTATGGAGAGTGTGCTTCTTAGTTTGGGGTTCAGCACTAGGTGGGTGTCATTGGTTATGGTATGTATAACCTCGGTTTCATATGGCCTGCTGATTAATGGGGCAATTTGTGGGACGATAACACCTACCAGGGGAATCAGACAAGGAGATCCACTTTTTCCAACTATATTTGTGCTTTACTATCAAGCCTTAAGCTCATATCTATGTAGGGTTGAATCACAGGGTCTCATTCATGGCATAAAGGTGTGCAACCGCTCTACCCCTATTACTCATCTCCTTTTCACTAATGATAGCTTGCTTTTCTCCGAAGTTAATTTTCAGGAAATTTAGAATTTAAGGGATTGCCTTCACATATATTGCAAGGCTAGCGATCAATAGATTAATTGCCAAAAATCCACTCTCACATTCAGTCCTAACATCCAACCTTGCTTCAAACATTGGTTTTCACGCATTCTTAAGATGCCTTACACTAATGGACCAAGAAAGTATCTAGGCTTCCCTATAAAATTTGGAGCCTCTAAGGCAACACTTTTCCGAGAGATTAATGACTAAACCTTGGGGAGAATGCAAGGTTGGAAACAAAAGATGCTCTCTCACTCTGGCCATGAAGTTATGCTCAAATCTATGGCACTGTCAATGAACACTTTTGCAGCATCTCATTTCAAGTTGCCAGCTTCGCATCATTCCAAACTTCGTAGTGATGCCACTCATTTCTTTTGGGGCCAATCAAAGGAGAAGAACAAAATATGTTGGATTTTATGGAAACGACTTTGCAGATCGAAGGCTCATTGGGGTTTAGGCTTCAGAGATCCCGCCATTCAGAATAATGCTCTGTTAGGGAAACTTGCTTGGAGGTTATGGCAATATCCTAATTCCTACTGGGCTACCATGATGAGGCAAATCTACTACCCCAACACCGACTTCCTTAATGCTCGGTTGGGTTCCAATCCATCGTGGGCTTGGCATGGAATTATAAAAGCACGAAAGGTGTTATTAGACGGACTGTTATGGATTGTGGGGGATGGAAGGAGCATTAGAGTGTTTGATGAAAAATGGATCCCATCTACTCCGAATTTCAAGCTAAAACGTTGCTACCGTCTAGCAAATTCGAATATGTTGGTTTCAGAGTTAATTGACCATCCCAATAGAACTTGGAATGTGAGAGGGTTGGAGAATCTGTTTCATCCAGATGATAGAAATGAAATATTGAAGATCAAGTTGAGCATTTTCCCTCAGCCGGATAGAAGAGTCTGGGGTGGAGCTAAAAGTGGGATCTACTCGGCGAAATTAGGTTACCATCTATTATGTAATCAGTTGAAGGACAAAGAAAGGGAAGCATTGGCATCGTCTTCGACCATCTCTTCTAGAAATATCCCAAAATCTATTTGGTCCCATATATGGTCATGCCATTCTCTCCCTAAGATACGTAGCTTCCTATGGCGTGCATGTGCTGGGGGACTTGCAACTGGAGAAGGGTTAAGCAAGCGGAGAGCTCTTATTGATCCATCTTGTCAGAGCTGTGGTGAGAAATCTGAAACGGTTGATCATGCTCTTTTGGATTGCCCTTTTGCGAGAGCAGTTTGGTTCGGGAGTCGACTCTCTTATTCTCCCCCTTCTCAGAATCCTACACTTCATCGACTCATAGATTCATGGGGAGATAAGAATGCCTCTTCTAGGCAACAACGTAAGGATACTTCTGGCCTTGCATGCTTTATATGTTGGTCTCTTTGGATGGCTTGACATGATATGTTATTTAATGGTAAGGATCGCACTCCGTTGGAAGTTATTCAAATGGCCGAGTTCCACTTTCATGAGTTTAATGAGGCCCTTAGCTCTACTCAACAAAACGATTCTAAAACTCCTCCTCACAATGTCATAATAGAAGAATGTTGATCCCCTCCTAAGCATCGCTATTTGAAGCTGAATTCAGATGCATCTTTGACTAGTACGAAAAGTGGCCTCAGTTGTGTGATTCGTAACTGTGACGGAAATCCCATGGTAGCGGTGTCCATTCCAACTTCCTTCTCCTCTGTGCTTTGAGGGGTAGCAATGACCCTTAGATCTGGCCTTCTTTATTGCATTGCAGAAGGTATTGATGACTTGGAGGTGGAATTAGACTGCAAAGAGTTAATTACTTCCCTTACCACTAGTACTTCTCCCCCACCTTTTGATGTGCCGAATATTGTTCATGACATTAAGCACTTAGTCTCTTTCTTTAGGAATTGTTCATTCCACCATATCTCCAGGGAGATTAACAGTGTGGCTGACTCCTTGGCTCAGAAGACCTTGTCTTATGTGTATGAGACAACTTGGCCGGACTCCACTCCTTGGTTATCTGAAGCTTGTAATTTGGATACTTTGAGCTAGACCCGCTTGAATAAATAAGTCTATTTCCTACCCAAAAAAAAAAAAAAAGACTTTGTGTCTGAAAGCCTTTACCCTGAAAGGACAAAAGTTTTCTTCACCAGTGTAGTGGGAAGAATTCTACCACTAGTGATGGTGTGATATTGTCCCATCACAAATTCAAAGTGATTAAGGTTTTAAAACTTGAGATTGGTATCGAATCATTCAGGATCAGATGGATTTACCTTTATTTTTTAATTTAAAAACAATGGGTTTTTTAGATGTTTTACTCGTAGATTGTACCAGTGGACTGGTCAAAACTTGGTATCAATCTCAACTGATACCAATCCACTTGGGATGCATGCCGGGGTCCTCTCAGCCATCCAATGCATGTTGGAGTGTAGGGCGCATTGGCGAGGAACCGGATCCTGTACTTGCCAAGAAGGTAGTTGTTCCATAAAGAGATGATAGACATGACTTAGGTCATGCTTGTCTTAATTCATTCATGCATGAACCAAAGATAGACGCTGTGAGAATCCAAAACTATATACCTTGCTAATGGTACTTTTAACTCATATGATTGGATTCCTTCCCCCAATCATGTCCAAATGTGCTTATTGGTATCAAGGAAATCAGTAAGGATTCCTCCTGTCTGAGAACTAATCTCCTTCATCCTAGATCCTGATTATCTAGTCTTAAAAAGGTTGTGAACATCATGGATAAAGGACTGCATTTTGAAATCCAACCTCCTCTCTTATGCTGGCAAGAAAGCTGTAGTTCAATATGCTCTTTATTCCATCATAGCCTACATGATGACATGTTTTGCCTTTTCTAAACAAACTTGTCAAAATATTGATTCTATTTGCTCTCGTTTTTGAATGGCTCAAATTCTTCCTAAAAAAAAATTACACCTCATTTCTTGGAAAAGAATTTGTTCTCCTACTAATCAGGGAGGTCTGAGGCTTAAGAGATGCCAACACTCAGAATAAAGCTCTTCCCTTGAAGCTTGGATGACGTTTAATTAAAGAACAGAATACTTCTGGACTTAGATTATCAGAAGCTAAACATTTCCCTAACACCTCTATTTTTTATCACTCAACTGTGAAAAAAAAAAAAGGGATAGTGGATTTGGAATAGTGATGTATCTATCCTCCCTCAACTCCAAAAAAAATGGTTCATGTTAATCTTGGGATTGGTCAATAGTCTTATTTTTGGTTTGGTCCTTGGATACCGACCATCCTTGAACATAGAATACCTTTGAACCCTCCCCCCTCTTGCCCGAATTTTCATATTGACAATGTTATCGTTAATAACAAGTGGAATGTGATATCCTTGAACGCCCTAATTCCCACCCATATCATCGATGAAGTGATCAAAATCCCAATCTGCTCTCAACCTGATATTTGGTGTTGCACCTTATCAAATGATGGGGATTTTTCACTCGTATTGTGATAACATTTCTATCTAACTCTCATTCTCAATATGTATGGATCAATGGTAATATTTCAAACTCCCTACCCTCTCATTGGTGGAAATTCTTGTGGAAGCTCTGCATTCACCATAAATTTAAAATTTTCTTTTGGCGATCCCTTTCAAATGGAATTCCTGTTAAAGAAATTTTGGGAAAAAGGCTCAACATTGACAAAACTCGCCTTCTTGGCAGAAAAGAAACGGAATCCAACACACATTTATTTATTTATTTATTTTTTTATAGAATTTGGGCTACTGGCCCTCTTGGCCTAAGACCGTGGTGTCTCAATTTGTAGTATTTTATTGATGTGATCAAATACTTCTTCATTCATGCAAACATTTCCAAAGTTGGGCAAAGTTGGTGCTTCTGCATTATTTCTATCACTAGTTACTTTATTTGGTTGCACAAAACAACATCTTGGCAAAAAAAAA
>NC_056570.1:5139649-5148726 GCF_013358625.1 Macadamia integrifolia
AAAAAAAAAAGATCCCAACCAATACTATTATGCATAATATTGATATTTAGGTTATTTAAAATTAATCCAAATACTAACTCTAATGATTTTGATTACTCTGTTTCAGATGGTCCAGCAAACATCCTAGCAAGATACTTATCTCCACCGTTTTTTGAACCATCACATATAGTTTGTGTTGGTGTTACTAACTTTTTGGACACAAATCAGGTTGGGCTTTTGGCATTTTTTTTTCAAGGTCAACTCAAGGTTATCAGAATGGGAATTTCAACAACTACAGCTTTGGTGGAGTCAGAAGCTTTTAGCATCCTACAACGATTAAATTTGGCGGTTTCTAAGGGATGGAATATCGGTGAAGTTTGGTTCTCATGGAGGAGTTTACTTTAACTTATTCCTCAACCTTCTAACGGATCCTCGTGGCCCATTCTATTAGTAGCTACTTTTTGGGCAATTTTTACTACATTCATAACAATGAAGTATGTGTATAAGTGTAAAGAATCTAATCAGACTATGATGTGCTTATGGGATTTTGCTAATAGGGCAAGCTTAGGGAATGTTTTCTCTGCTACTATTGACCTGGATGTTATAACAAACTCTTTAGTTTAATATATTTTTCTTTCTTTTAATTAAAAAAAAATGTGCTTATTGGTAAATTACAATTGACAAGTCCAATGATAGATATATGAAGATGATTCCCTAAAAGGCAAGGTGATCCCTATACCAACACGTAAACCAATGAAAGCATTAGTAGAAAGATCGAAATAGGCGAGATTTCCATCTTTCATGAGTAGTGGGATGACCAATTTGTCCCCCCACTGTGGCTAGGCACAAGGGCCATGGTTCTTTTCCTTATATAAAATTATATCATAAATAATAATTACTTTTTTCATAAAATATTTTATGAGCACAGTAGTCATTGTGTGCCCCCTCAGTGTGTGTCACAACGACACACTTGTACAAAAAACTTTGTCCCATATTTTATAGTGAAACAAATGCCAGCTTTAATGAGAATTTTTTTTTTTGGAGGGTAGGGAATTGGAGGAGGTTCTAAAGAGAACGAAGCCGGTAGGGGGTCAAAACTGTCTGCAACGTACAATGAGGTGTAGTGAGCATCCAACGGCTAAGGGGGCCCAGCCATGCACCTCAACTGTTGGATGCTCACTGCAAATGATTTTGACACATCGGCAGGGGAGAAAAATAGAGAAAAGGTTGCCCAAAAGACGATCCATGCCCAATATCCTTTCCTTTTTTTATGTAAGAAACAGAGGTACATCGTAAGATATATGACTAAACTGCCATGATAAAGAGTATGCTCTTTTTTTCACTCTTCAACCAAATGAAGAGGCAAAAAAAAGAAAAGAAAAAGGGCCTGTACTTGAGGAAGAAAAAACATTAATCTTTCACTCTTCATCTGTGCCTGAACTTTCAGCACTTGAATCACTGCCTTTTCTATGAGATATACCATTAGAAACCGGATCACTGTTCTTTGCATCCTGTTTATCTTCACCATCTTCACTGTACTCACTCTCATAGTCATCATATCCATCTTCTTCTTCCTCCTCTTCATCCTCAACTCCATCCTCGACAGCTGGTCCCTCATCTGCCATGGGACCGCCTCTTGTCCCAGCTCGGCTTCTTTTTAAAACCTTAAACTTCCAACTCGTCTTTTTATCACAACCAATCCAAGAGTCACACAGGCAAAAGGAAGTCAGATTGTAATTACCTTCTGCGGGGGCCTTGAACTTACCCATCACCAACCTTGATCCGTTCCTCACTTTCTCAACTGCTTCTCTAACTGTAGCATTTACCTCCTTCAAGCTTGCCCCTGAACCTTCCTTTGTCTCTTGAATGGCCTTTGATGCAGCAGTAATAGCTGCTGCTTCATCCATGAAGCTAACCTTCTGGGACATCCACACATTGTTTGAGGTCAAATCAGCAAGCAGCAACCAGAAATTTTCTTCCTTGTGAAATGGGAAGTAAGGGGCATGTGGGAGGGCACCAACCAGGCCATTCCCACGCTTGAGTGTGACCCACGCATACATGGTAACAATGTCACCCTCTTGTACGCCCTCTTCACCTTCTGTCTCACATGTAATTTCAACTGTTACAGAAGGCATCGTTTCAAGGACAACCTCCACATCTTGAGCTTCAGAAGCAGAGAATCCTGCGGCTTGAGTCAATAGCTCAGCACGTTCTTGTGGACTCATGTCTTGAAACTCTTGAAACGTGCGCACCTTCTGCAAACATAGTTAAAGAGTTAAAGTCCAAGATCAATAAACTATTCTCACAAGATGAAAACATAGTTGAATATATGAGATCCATAATAATAATCATGCATTATGCACATAAATACCCAAATATACAACTTTTATTCTCTGATCAAAATACAGATCTATTACAAAGTGGATTATAAGATGAATTACTGCTTGCGGTTAAAGGTGCAAGAATGAGATATGATCAATTCAACCAATAATTGGAGTTTTCTGAAGAGACGAATATGAATAGGAAAATTAAAAAATAAATAAAAGCCATTACTTGTGCTTTTCCCTACTTCACCTTAAATTATCTAAGACTCCCATTTGCACGTATAACAACAAGGAACTTCATGTAGATGGCATTTTTTGACTCACATGATCAAATAATCCTGTACCTTTTCCTCGGTCCTTTACCGAAACCAGTCCAGCATTAATGATACCTAAAGTAACTCATGACTATTTAGGTTGACATTAATACCAACCAGTAAGACCTACATGTAGTAGCAGAGGCCAAGCTAAACATTCTCTTGTAGAGCTCTTTTTGTGGCAACAAGTGGTAAAGATTACATAAAAGATGGAGCAGAATTTAAATGATGCCTTCATAGTTTCTACAAGGTAACACCAATGCTGGAATTGTATCAACATACCTTGCGAGCGATCTTTTTGACTATTGGCTCACTAAAATGAGGGAACTGCAGAAAGGGTGCAATTCCTTCAGTGGATCCTCCAGTTGATTTTCTTGAGCTCAGTGGAACAGCCTGCAACATGGCAAAATATAAACATAGAGCACAGACCAGTCCAATAAAGGAAGATAGGAAATAGTAAATTCAAGTAACTGTCAATTAATGATGGGAGTAACAAGCAAAAGTAAAAACATTGTCCAACTGACAGCATGGGGGGGGGTGGGGAAGGGATCTTAAAGAAGATGCTAAGGGTGGGGTAAGAATTTTGATTTATGTGAGATTCGGGGCAGGGAACTTAATGATATGAAAGCTACACCTGTACATGAAGCAATCAACAAAAAAGGCATGAGGATATAAGTTTGCACCCATCATCATCATCGTTATTATCATTATTTATAAATAATCAATGTTCTACCTTTTTCTTTTTTCCCCATTTGACAATTAAACATAAATGCTGTCTGTTCAAGTTTTCTTGTTCTTTTATTAAGAAAGAAAAATATGCTTGGGGTAACAGAATGTCAAAAAGATCATTTTCCCAGGTCATCAAATGTGTGTGTGTGTGTGTGCGTGTGCATGAGAGAGAGAGAGAGAGAGTGTTTTGGATAATTTGTTTCAAGTTTCAGTAAAAAATAGTTTCAGCTTTTAAAAGTCCTTTCTTTTTCTGGCTTTTGAATTACATGGGTTCCTTGCCTTTCCTGTTGTGGGAAGAAAAAATTCCAAGAAAAGTTAGTAAATGCTGTTCTTCCTGTTGCAAACAATCCATCTGTTAGTTTAAAACAGGAAATAGAAATTGGGAAAATTAACTGAAAAAAATATTTATCTGATTTTTGCAAAGATTTTATGGCATTGATATGTCAATAACTTGAGTAGATTCAAACAAAAGGATTCAGGATAATGTAACAATGATAACAATATATGGATTATGCATGTCAAGATGAATGAGGCTGAAATGACAGCAAAAGATGAGTACATGAGAAATAAGATAACATAGTCCTGCCAAATAATACCTGAATAATACTTTGGGAAAGCTCCACAACCCCAATTGCAGGCCTCAGCCATCCATGTCCTTGATGATTGCGTGGTAAAATTGCCATCTGCATGCATAGGCAAAAGAATTAACTCTCCAAGATCTTGTCAAACTGAAGGAAATTTTTGTCAGAACAGCTATATCATCCCTCCATGTGGCAGACAAAGCCACTCATGATGAAACTTTTTTCTTGCCATGCTTAAAGACAACCTTTTCTCAACTCAACTAAGCAACTACTCAACTCAGCCTCATCCGAACTAAATGGCGTTGGCTACATGGATCTTATCTCTCCAGTCAGTTCTATTCAAAGCTATACAAGATTCCAATGCTAAGTTATACATCTCCTTCCTCATTACTTCTTCTATGGTTGTTTTAGGCCTACCCATAGCTCTTTTAGCTACTTCAATTTGCAATAAATCACTTCTTCGTTCCAGAGCAATCAAAGGCCTCCGTTGCACATGCCCATGCCACCTCAAATGAGTTTCTCATAACTCATCATGAATAGGGGCAATGCTGAAGTTTGCTCTAATTTGTTCATTATTTATTTTAGGGAAAATTACGCCACCCTCCCTTGGACTTTGCTCGAATTACATCTTTACACCCATTGTTTCAGAAATTATGCCCCCTCCCCTGCATCTGATGGTGTTATGTGTTATTAGTTTTGAAATGTAAAAGACCATTTTACCCTTAAAACAGAACATCCTGAACCAAAAAACCATTTTACCCTTTTATTCATCTTCAACCCTAAACATACCCAACCCAACCCTAGAACATCTTCCAATAATACACTAGTATCTCCAGCCACCGCCGCCACCAGCACCACTGGCTGTGGTAACTACCGCCATCACTTCCATAGCCATGGTTGCCACCACCATTGTAGCTGCCACCATCTCCGCTGCAGTAACCACCGCCGCCTTCGGCACCCCCTCTATTTTGTGATCATCCATGTTGACTCTGTCCTTCCTCTTAACAGGACAAGAATGGAGATGGATCAGCTGCATCAACTGAGATTGATCCCGATTCAATTAATCAGGCTCGTCCGATCCTTATGGAAACAACCGAGGCCAATGGAACTGATCCGATCGCGTGACTTGTCTCTCTCTCATTGCCACTTGTGGAAGTGGAGCTTTGAAATCTATAATTCCGCATTTGCATGGAAAGGACAGAGACAGGTAAGCCCCCACTTACTCTTTCTTGTTAGGATAGCAAAGACTGATCACAACTCTGATTCTTTAGCAGAGTCCGTCAAGAGAATCAAAACAGAAATTTATCAGCAACTTAAGCAAGTCAAGAGATAATAAATCAGAAAATCTTGAGAATGATCATCCAATTAATATTCCTAAATTTTTCAGTTTGAACAGTGAAACTCTGATGTTGATACCCAGCAAAAACACCCTTCCCAATAAAGGAAGCAAAACAAAGAATGAACTGATGTTATAACATCTCAGCCAGAGAAAGAGAAGAAGAAGGAGAAACCCTCGAACGGAAATGAAAACTGAAAAGCCTATATCAAATTTACCCCCATAAAATGAATATACAGATACAAAAAGAAGTCCCCATTTTGGTCTTGTTTCTAATCTCTTCTCTATACAAATATGCGAAAGAATCTCCTAAACTCAAAAAGGTTGAAGATGAAACCAGGTTTTAGTCAAAGGGTAAAGAGGTAAACTCACCCTAATTGAAGGGTATTTTGGTCATTAAGAGGTTTATCATTAGGTGACATCACCACATAACAGAGCCAACCTAATGGGCACTAACGGACTGGGTCTTGTTGTTAGAATCTTCAAAACGTAGGGAAAGGGGGTGTAATTTCTCAAACAATGGGCGTAACGATGTAATTTGAGCAAAGCCCAAGGGAAGGGGGGGGGTTGTAATTTTTCCTTTATTTTATCTTCTCTAGTCTTACCACCCATCCATCACAACATCCTCAGTTCTGCCACATTAAGTTTGTTTAAATGCTTTTCTTTACTGCCCAACATTCAGCCCCTTATGTCATTGCTGGTTGTATAACTGTTCATACAAAATTCCTTTGAGTCTTAAAGGGATACGTCGATAACACAATATTCCAAATGCACACATAAATCTATGTGAGACAGTGAGTGGTAGAAAATTAAGGGGGAAAAGTTCATGTCTGACTTCCTACATCATGCCCAATATGCTTACTGTTTGAGTGGAGCCACAGTTTAAAGAAAAGAACAACAGCTGACTGGACTACATTTAATGGGAACCCGACACCTATATGATCTGGATTTCCACCACTCTGTTCCACCCCAGCCCAACACCCCTCCCCCTAAAAAAAAAAAAAACCCAGATCAGGAGGCTTATGTTGTCTATTTGTTTTCTCTTCCTTCTTTCAAGCCACTTTATCAATTTTTAAGAAATGGGTTGAATTGAGACAAACTGAACCAAGCACCCTTATCAATTTAGCAAATAACATAAGACACATTGAAATCACCTGCATCAGTTCTTCAAGAAGGCGAGGAGCAAGTTCAAGCACACGCCTAAAGTCCTTCTGCAATGCTGAAGATAAAGTTGCTGATTCACGAGTTAATTGTGCCTGAATCAACAATTCTGTCTGAATGCAAAAAAGATAAGGGAGTAAGAATGAGGACAATTGACTAAGGATGAGAAAATAGAGGAGACAGAAATACAAGAAATTACTTTGACAAGGGCTGGATGCTGCTTCCAAAACTTTGTTTGCTCTTGCCGAATGTTCTTAAGGTCCAGGTTTAACTCACTCCTGACTAAAATAAACAGTTTCTGCAGGGGCTCGCCATCACTCCTACGAACTGGCATTTCCATATATTCAGCAGCATTAATGAAGACATCTACAATCTTGCTGTATCATGTATGTGTCATCACTCATCAGTAGCTCAGAAAAAAAAAAAATAAATAAAAGAAGAAAGAAATACACAAAGCAAGTACACCTCTCTTTCTACTGAACTGCAGAGCTTATTGACTAGTTGAGTTGTCTATGTTAAGGAAGATAAGAAAATAACACTTAATAGAAGAAACTACAAATAGACTCAACAGATGCTATTGTGGACATCAGTCACCAATGGTTCCAGACAACTAAATAGCCTCTACAAACAGAGGAATTATCCTTCCTAATTGCAATTATGAAGGCTAGAAAAACCGCTGTGATTCCATAATCAAGATATCCATTTCATGAAACATAGTTTAAACAGTGTTTATTGACTCGCAACAGAAGTAAGAAAACATGCAGACAGTCTACATTTTTTAATAAATTTCTTGAAGAGATGCACATACCTTGGAGCCAATGAAGGTTTCATCAAGTGATAATAAGCATACAGCGTTTGATGCATAACATAATTTCCAGTGTATTTTGATGATCTCGATAGATAAATGACAGCAATAATCAAAGGCAAAAGAATACAGACTCCAACAATCCCAAGTAAGAGTACTCCCCCAGAAGCCCCGTCAATGTTTAGCAGGAACTCTGGGAGAGCTATTCCCATTTGAAGCCCCTGCAGTATGCAGTTAGTCAGAAATCACCAACTCTATTTTAGGAAACCATAAAAACCAAAAAGATGGCTTCTAATTTCATATGAGAGCAAGTGTACCACCTGCCTGCCATCTGGATGGCCATATTTTTCAAAATTTTCACGGGATATAGGATCTGTCAAAGCCTGGTAAGCCTTGGAAATGGATTCCACGAAATAATTGTGAGCCTCTGAAACAGAAAAGCAATGGTTAGCAAAATTGATCATGCCTAAAGAACATAACATTTGTAACCCTGTCACACACACAGACCGAACACCTACAACCTGGATCTGGATTTTTATCAGGATGGTATAGAATAGAGAGTTTCCTATAAGCCTTCTTTATCTCAGATTCTGAAGCTCCAGATTCTAATCCAAGAATGCTGAATGGCTCAAAAACTTGGATCTGCAGAAAAATAATGTCAACAGTGAGACGCAGCACCCAAAAATTTTAAAGTGGGCAGTGACAACCATTAATCTTATAATCTCGAAAGGAAGCCACCACCAGTGCGATTTTAGCCGTTTTCATTTTTCTTTAATTCCTTTTTAAACAAAATTTGAAAATATGTAAGCCTTGTGCAAAATAACCAAGGGAGCTTAAGTTACAACAACAAACAAACTCAGTCTCATCCCAACTAAATGGGGTCAGCTACATGGACCCTTGCCCTCCAATCAGTTCTATTTGACATCATACTTGATATAAGGCCTAAGTTATACATGTCTTTCCTCACCACTTCTCTCCTAAGGGTCATTTAGGTCTGCCCCTAGCTCTTTTAGTTCCTTCAATCTGAATCAAATCACTCCTTGTACTTGAGCATCCAAAGGCCTCCGTTGAACATGGCCATGCCACCTCAGACGACTTTCTTGTAGCTTATCATGTATCAAAGCTACTCCCAAATCAGCTATAATATGATCATTCCTTATTTTATCCTTCATAGTTTTACCATTCATCCATCTCAACATCTTCATCTCCACTACACTAAGTTTATCTACATGGTGCTTCTTAGCTGCCAACATTCCGTATCATACAATATAGCCGGTGTATGACTATCCTACAAAATATTCCTTTAAGTTTTGAAGAAATACGTCAACCACACAACACTCTGGATGCACCTCTCCACTTCATCCATCCTACTTTAATTCTTTGTGAAATATCATTCTCTATTGATGGAGAACCCTAGGGAAGGGAGGGGAAATCAGAGTAGAGATGGGGAAAAGAAGGTTTACACTCACATATTCATTCAATTATCAAATTGCTCTCTAAATCTTCAGTCGATTACAACCAATATATAGAAAAATAGGAACATGAAATTAGAAACTTAACTGAAATGGAAACTAGCCTAAATTAGGAAACAACTATAAAAGGAAACCAAAGCAAGGAAATAAATCCTACTCCTACGTTCAAGTTTGGAAACTAAAAGCATGAAATAAAATACTAAGTAAACTACTAATTTTATTTCCAACCCTTGTTGGACCAAAACCCTGGGTTGGACCGGTTCTTCTTGGCTCTTGGCTTCCAAAGCCGGTCATGCTGGTCCAACCAAGAAAGGGCAGCCGTATCTGCATCAACTCTCCTCCTCTGAAAAGAACTCGACTCCATCGAGTTAGGGAA
>NC_056570.1:5149749-5241229 GCF_013358625.1 Macadamia integrifolia
CCCCAAAAAAAAAAAAAAAAAAGAGATGCTATTTTCAGGAAAAAAAAAGCATTAAACTAGCATCCCTTATGGGATCAAATCCTGGATAGGATACAAGAACCAGCCATGGTTGGGAATTTCAAGAGCAATATTTTTGACAAAATCACAACAATAATAAGAATGCTGTCAAGGTTGTGGTTACACAACTGATTTTGCAGTTGATTGTCAATGCCCTGCACCATAAAATATATAAAAAAATGACGCTTATATACCTCACGGCTTATATTTTTAATGTAATAGACGAGGAATGCCATTATAACCCAAAGAATCACAAGCGTCAAGTTACTATATGTTGAGAAGTTCGAGATCTGCAAAAGCAAATAAAAGTATTGAACAGGATGAAAGACTGTATAAAAGGCAAAACTCCCACATTAGACTATGAAAACTGGTTATACATAGAATACAAGAAGGTTACCCATTTAAATATGGATTTGCGATACTTCCCTGAATGTAAGCATACAGAACACAGGCAGTGGATGCTCTTTGCCTTTTTAGAAGCAGCACGACATAACTTGAGTATTGTGTATGGCACTAAAGGCAGTGCCATTATGGTTAAAACGAATATTGGAAATAATGCACTGTTTTCCTCTGAAGCAGCCATGGTGACTTTCAGTATATGGAGACTTGCTGATAGTTAGTATACCTGCAAAAGAGATTATTGTTAGACCCCATCAAATGCAAACCTCCGAACTAATGAACTCTAACAGAAGCAACTGCTCTCATGTTTTACGTCCCAAGAACTTAAAGATATGGCAATTAAGGAGGAAAATAATGACTTGAATAAACGAATCCATCCATGCAACCAGAGCCATAAGCCCAAAAACCCTTTTAATTTCCACAGGCTAGAACCAAAATTACAAGGAAAAAGATCAAGAAAAGCAAAAGAAACGAAATCCAACTCAAATTCAAATAAGATCATAAATCCGATACACAAAACAAGAAGAAAGCTCGTAATCCGCAAATCCTAATATCCAGACTAAAATAAAAAAAGATTCAGAATCAGCGAAAACAGAAGGACTAGCCAATATCAAAAACCAAATAAAAGGAAGAAAGAATTAATTAAAAACAACCAAGTAAACTATATTTTTAGCAATATCTAAACCAAAATCCAAGCACAAAACAAAGAAGAACAATCAAGAACCAAGCTACAATCCAAATAACAAGAATAAATTAACTCAGAACAACCTCAACACGATTTATAATGGAAAAAAAACTTTAAAACGAAGAGGAACCAACCTGTCACACTAGTTCAGATCTGAATCCATACGACGGCGAATTGAGAGAGAGAGAGAGCGGAGAGTCGGCGACGAAGTGAGCTTTCTCTTCCCCCCGCCTGCTTCTCTTTTCAATCAAATACGTTATTATTATCTGACGGGGGTTAAATTAGTCATTTTAGTCATTTAATCTCACCGAGTGGTCGCAGCCTTTCTGCTTCTCTTTCCATCCCACACGTTGAAGGAGGGTTAAATTCGTCATTTCATTTATTTATATCTCACCGGGTCATCGTAGGCTTTCTCTCTCTAGTGTTTTTTTCCTCTATTTCGATTTTCTCTTTCTAGTTTGATTAGAATTGTTCCGTCGGATGAAATTATTCATTTAAAATTATTGTATGATGGAACTTACAACCTAAAAGTACCTCTCCGGCCTCCTCCCAGGTATCACCTCCCTCGTTCGATCTGCACAACGAAGGAAGAAGTTAATTTGAAGAGAAGAAGATATAGGAAGAGGTGATCAGTCTTCAGGACTTTCTCTCTCATTCTTCTTCGATCTGAGGAAGAAGCGTTCTGTCTCTTCTTCTCATTTGCTTTGTCTGTCTTGAGATCAGACTGAAACATGCTTGATTGTTTATTTTCTGTTTCATTTTAGTTTGATTTGGCATTGATAAAGTAGCGGATGAGCAATCTTCCTCCGAGTTGCGACTGAAATTGTTTCTTCTCTGGCTGGAATCCGACGGGATTTTTGCTCTCCCATCCTGTTTTGAAAGGTGAATTGGATTTTTTTTTTAATATTAATTTTGGATGTTTATCTCAATTTGAGCTGAAAATCAATTGGAAGTGCTTTCACATTTTATTAATTTCTATCGTTTTCCGTTTCTGTTTTTTTTTTCCCCTCCTAATTTTGGTGTCGATGATTTGATGTTTTAAGGTCTGCTTATTGAGGAGCATTCGTTGGATTCATTGCTGATAAAGCTAGGGAATTTACTGAGACTCTAGGGGATCATTATTTCTCCTAACAAGTAAGATACACCAACATCGTGCTAATTTGTGTTGAGGTAAGTATAATCGCATTATGGATTCATTCTTGTTGGAAAACCAACCTCCATTATGGTTTTGTGAACTAATAAATTACATATTTAATTGAATTTTTATTTTTATCAGAAAACAACATGAAATGGAACACTGAATACTGTGGGATCTTGTGGATTGAGTTTTATATAACTTTTGTTGCGAATTTATTATATTTTGATGGCTATTTCCAGAAATTCTGTCATGTTCGTTTTTTAATTGCATGAATTAATAAACTTTAACTTTTGCTTCTTAGATGAAAGAGAGTAGAGCTGCGAAGTCATCTTCTGTTGGCTCACTTCCACTTATTCTGGACATAGATGACTTTAAGGTAAAATTTGAAGTTTAAAAGTAAAATGTTTTTTGCTCCAAGAACATAACATAGGTATTGTCATTTCGGAATTGCTGATGGTTTGTCTTTGGTGGTTAGTATTTTCAAAGGGAAATGAACTCAAAAACTACTTTTCTCTTTCTAGGGTGACTTCTCTTTTGATGCATTATTTGGAAACTTGGTAAATGAACTTCTCCCATCATATCAAGAAGAAGAGATAGATTCTTTGGAAGGTCATGGCAGCCTTGGTGGCAATGATGCCTTACCCAATGGACACATGCGGGTTCCGTCTGATGTGGCAAAGTCAGCACAAGGAGTCTCCACTCCATTATTTCCAGAAGTTGATGCTCTCTTATCTCTATTCAAGGATTCTTGTAAAGAGTTGGTTGATCTCCGACAGCAGGTATGTCCTTTGGAATGAAGTTGATGGACTGTATATCGGTTTCCTGTCGACTCTTTATCTGTTTTTGGTTGAAGGTGGATGGAAAACTGTACAATCTGAAGAGGGAGGTTTCTGTCCAAGACTCTAAACATCGCAAGACACTCTCTGAGGTGAGTGTAGTGAGAAAACAGCAAAACAGGGTTCATAAGTTATTTATAATTGTCTGCATGTCACTTAGATTGTGAGAGGATGGCTCAATCAGAGGGAATGAGGGTCTCCCATGTCTGGCAAAAGAGCACAGAGTTTTTGCATAATTCAAATAATTGCAGCCCATTGTGGCCAAAAAAAAAAAAAAACACTCGAAGGTCTTCTGCCATTATTACAATTAATGCCTATGGGTTCCACAAATCACCACCCAACCCAGGTTATATGTGAAGAACTTATTGAAAATGAGATTCGTTCTCTCTTTGCTTTTCCCTGTAGTGGCTTCATTTGTTTTCTTTTTTTGGTTCTAAAATGACCCTCCGTTTTCCACCTATGGGAAAATTTGGCAATTCTATTGTGGGGGCCCTTAAAATGTACATCAGTTTTTCTGAATCTAATGATCATTTGCATATATGGTGCAAACTGCATTTATTTTCCAAAATTTTCTTATTTATTTCAGCTGGAGAAAGGTGTAGATGGCCTATTTGAAAGCTTTGCTAGGCTGGATTCACGAATCTCTAGTGTTGGACAGACTGCTGCAAAAATCGGAGATCATCTGCAGGTAAAGTGCATGCCTGTGGTTAGCAATGCCTTACAACTGGGCTTTTCTGACACATTCCATGCTCTGTTGTTAACGATATGTTATAAATTCTAATTTCTATTTGTGAATTTTATCAAATTGTGTAGCACCTGATAGTTTAAGTAATGCCATTGTTGTTTGTCAGAGTGCAGATTCTCAGAGGGAAACTGCGAGTCAAACAATAGAGCTCATAAAGGTATCTTTCATTATGGTTGTGACTTCCCCCTTTCCTAGTGATTTATCACTTTATGCCTCTTTTGTTTAATTTGTTCTTTAACATCTTCTCGTTAACACGATTGCTGCAGTACTTGGTGGAGTTCAATGGCAGATCTGGTGACCTAATGGAACTTTCACCTCTATTTTCTGATGATAGTCGTGTTGCTGAGGCTGCTGCAGTTGCACAGAAATTGCGTAAGCTGACATAATTTTCTTGTGCACCTATTATATATTGTTACATTTTCACCATATCGACTACGAAGTCTTTGGAGTAAGTTGATTAATCAATATTGTAAGATGAACAGACTTTTTTCTCTCTCTTCTAGAAAGCTAAAGTAGTGTAATGATGAGCATTTAACTTTAACTATGAATAATTTCAAGCTTTCTATTTACTTTCTTGAAAGATTGAAAATTTATTTGAAGATAAAGGGAAAAGGAAAAGGGCTAGGGTGTAACGATTTGGTATTCAACCACGGCAATGGCTGTTCTCTAGGCCTCAGGTTTCCTAACAACTGGGATATTGACCATTTGGAGGTGAATGAGATTCAAGAATCTGTAGTTTTAATGCCCCATATTCACATAAGAGAGGCATATGCATTAGACCCTAGACAGGACGTTTCATTCCATTTGAAATCTAGGTTAGTCAATTTTCCCGTCAATTCTCTGGCAGCAGTGGTTTCTATAGGCACAGTTTGAGGAATTGGATCAGATCGGTATCAGCCCTGTCCGATTCCAATTCTTCGCTGATACCATATCTCTGGATCAGTACGGATGAGGGGTAATAAGGTAAAAAAAACCCCTTTTTTATGACAACCTGGAGTATTTCTGTCCGATCCAGACCGATCCGGATTGGGATTGGTATTGGCCCTGTTCGATCCTGAAACCAATTCTGGTATCTTAAACCATGTCTATAGGTCTTTGTTGTATGGTGGGACATCCATCCCAATAAAGCTTCTGTGACAAATTTTGGTAGCTTATTTTGTAGTTGGTAAGACGGCGTAAGACGTCTATGCCAAAAGATTTTTGCTTTTGGATGAATAAAATATATTAAAGGAGAAGAAAGAATATACAAGGGGGGAGAGGCTTACAGGGAGCCAAGCAAAAGGGAGTGATGCAGATGCACAGCCTTAGACCGATCCAAACCCTTATGGATGTCTAGATGGAGATGAATCAGATCAAATTTGGAATCAAAGGTACCAATTTGGAACCAAAGCTATTAGGATCTTTAGGATTTATTTACTTCTATTTTGGGAATACATGCAATATTTTATTTTGATTACTTAAGTAGGAGATAGTTGTCCATTAATTTTAGTTTCCAATTAGAATAGGTTTCCTTTTATGTTGGCTCTTGTTTATACCAATGTAACCGATGGGGATAGAGGGGTTGAATGATGAATTAATTATGTGGTTGAAACCTTGTGGCTTGCTTGGTCGTGTGACCTTCTTTCCCCCCCCCCCCTTTGTGTGCACTCTTTATCTTTCTTTCTCTCTTCTCTTTTTCTTCATCATCTTCATCGTCGTCTTCTTTTCTGTTTCTTCTCTGTTCCAGCAACCCTAGCATTCAAGCAAGAGAGGTATCGAGCTCCCTTGACTCTTCATCTTTCCATCTTAGATTCTAGGAACTTAGCCAATACCCTAGGGCGACCCAGGTTGCCAAATCCGAGACCCATTAGTTCCCTGAACTGGAGTTTCTAACCTGAGTTTCAGTTCTGAAACTAAGTCCACTGCCAGATCTGTTTCAGCAGCCCTAGATCTTGCAATCACTAATTATCTGACTTGATGGTTGCTTGCATTCAAGAGCCTTATGAGTGTAGAGCATCTCCCTTAAGTTTCAGACCCATCTGATCCATATTGAGGGAATTCTCTCCACTTGAAGACTCGCTGGACCTCCACCGGTTCTTCTTGGCTGGAGGTTGAAGACAACCATCATCGTGGATTGTCAAGAACTCCTTTAATTCCTCTTTTCCCCGAATACCCCTCTCCTTCTCCCATGTTCTCCTTTATCCTTAATTTCCTTTTAGTTCCAAGATTGTCCCTGAACTATAAATAGTAGACCCTCTTAAGTCCCATTGCTTCTTTGGTTACAAACAACCCCTTGGAATTTCTGGAATATTACGGTACTGCCATTGGTTATTAGATTTGAGTTTTTTGCACAATAGAGTGGGCCCATAAGTGATCCGATTTTAGTCCTTGGACCTTGGATCCGCATCAGAGAGCTAACCCAAACGAAAAGGGGGAGGGGAGTGGGGGGGCAGCAACTAGGGATACAGACCATCAGAGGGGGGAGTGGTGGATATGATAGAATGGTGGAGGCCCAGGAGACAACAATGAGCCTGTTCCTTGGGGAATTTCTAACCGAATAGCGGGGGAGGGAAGCAAGCTTGGAACTGATGTGAAAATAGATGGCTTTCCAAATCTTGTCATAAGAGCGAGAGTTGGATGCCCATCTACGTAGGGCCAAAAGATATCAATTTCTCTTTATTCAATAAGTTTAAATTAAGACTAAGAATGACTTTAAGAACTGCTATGAATGAATTTTTTGTGGGGAAAAAAATTGTTAATTCATGTCACAATCATAGTTCTAGGTTTTGCAAATTTCGACCCACCCCAAAATTTCCGAGTTTCGACCCTAATTTTGGAAAATTTCGACCCAAATTTCTAGAATTAGCCCAAGAAAATACCTGGTTTTGACCAGGTTTCAGAAATTTCGATCAAATTTCAAACCTTGAGACTCACAATGTTTCAAAGCCTGAAATTGTTTTCATTATTATTCTGAAGAGTTATGCCCCTCAGATGTTTCTGTGTGTAGTAGTTTAGTTTAGTTTTTTTGTTATTTTTTTTTCTGAGTAGAGGTGCAAATGTAAACTACTCTACCGTGACATTTCATCATATCATAGGGGCATTTGCTGAAGAAGATATCGGAAGACAGGGCATTGCTGTATCGTCCGTAGTGGGAAATGCAACAGCAAGCAGGGGTTTAGAGGTTGCAGTTGCGAATCTTCAGGACTATTGCAATGGTGGGTTGGTTGTTGTGAATTGTTGCTGTTTTGTTCTCTGTTTTGCAAGACTCATATTTTGTGCTGTATTTGTTTCTTTTCTTTCGCAGAATTGGAGAATAGATTGTTGGCTCGGTTTGATGCAGCCTCACAGAGAAGGGAGCTATCAACAATGGCAGAATGTGCAAAAATTTTGTCTCAGGTTATTTACAAGAATTTTATCTGGTTGTACTTTTTTGTATTGTGGGGAGGGTTTGGGGATTTGTGAGATTGTCTTCAAAAATAACTTTCGAGGTTCAACATCTTGTTTTTCTATTAGTATTCATCGAAGGCAAATTTCTCTACTCGACACCTAATGTCTTCTTATTTCCCTTGTTAGGCCTTGGTCACATTTATTAAACACCAACAAACCAATTCAACTGACTTCACCCTATCTTTATTCTAACCTTTCTAGTCTTGCTATTCATCTGTCTCAACATTCTCATTTCACCTTAACATCTTTTGTATTTACGGGTCTTATCTGCTCGCATTGTACTCAGGCAGCTCAGCGTGTCTGATCTTATAAATGTTCTATAGAAGTTTCTTTTAAATTATAATAATGGCATATGTTGATTACGTGGCAGTCCAGAGAGATCAACTTCCACTGCTTTTAATTCAATGGCAACATTGTCCTGAGATTTTGCCCTCTTTGAGCAACTTCTAGTAGTGAAATGTCAGTAACATTGTATTTTTTACTTCAATTTTTATGCAACTATCCTTTTAAAGGGCAAATTTAATAGATAGAATCTCATTTATGTTGATCATATATCATTTATCAACTCTTTTTTGGGGTTATGCAGTTTAATCGGGGTACCAGTGCCATGCAACACTATGTAGCTACTCGACCAATGTTTATTGATGTAGAGGTAATGAATGCAGACACAAGGTTGGTTCTTGGAGATCAGGGTTCAGAAGCCAGTGCTAATAATGTTGCTCGTGGGCTTTCTTCATTGTACAAAGAAATTACAGGTTCAAAAGATCTTCTTAATTTTTGACGGAGCTGGATTTGTCAATGGCTTTTGATAATCTGGTTTGTTTGGTTTGCAGATACTGTGCGAAAGGAGGCTGCCACAATAATGGCTGTGTTCCCTTCCCCTAATGATGTCATGTCAATTCTGGTGCAGGTATTCATGGAAGGAGTCCTTTTGTTTTTTTTTTTCACTTTATTTTTGTTGCATCCAGTTGTTTAAACTTGGGGTTTGAATCAGATGTTCATTTTTGCACATATCTTGTGGTTGAATACAGAGAGTTTTAGAGCAGCGAGTTACAGCTCTTCTCGACAAGCTATTACTGAAGCCATCCCTTGTGAACTTACCTCCCGTTGAACAAGGTGGACTTCTAGTGGTGAGTTAAATTATTGGAGCCTTTAACATATCAAAGACAAAAAATTAGTGTGCTGTTTTCTCCCAAGCCTGATCCCACTTTAAAGTTGAATTTATATGTTCTCCCTTTTTTTTTTTAATTAATGAATTAATTATTTAAAATTTTTTTTTGAGGTGAGGTTATAGTATCTTAGAGTGCTAGCGGTGGCTTATGAGAAGACACAAGAACTTGCTAGAGAGTTACGAGCTGTGGGATGTGGTGACTTGGATGTTGATGGTAATGCTATACTTTTCTGTGTCTGGCTCTCTAATAGAACTAGTTTGTGGTGTTAGATGTGTTCTAATTATTACCAGTCAAGAATGGATTGAAAATTTTCTGCATGGTTGGCTGATAAAGTTTTATGTTGCTCTGTCTCTGTTTGCTAATTTAGTGGACAAAATTGCTTTCACATTTGGAATGGAATTAAACCTTCATCCATGACACTAGTAGATCTTATATAAAAATACAACTTTTAATGGTGCTACAATTATAGCTGCACTGATGCATGTAAAGTGATTCGTACTAAGGAAACTACATTTTTAAATGATTATTTTGTTCGCAAAATTATTATATGCGGGATTCCTAGCTCTCTGGTCCCTTATATTCGTGTTCTAAAAATAAACATCTATTGATTCAGGCCTTACGGAGTCTCTGTTTCTTGCTCACAAAGATGAGTATCCTGAGCATGAGCAAGCTTCCCTCAGACAACTCTATCAGGCGAAGGTTTACACCATTATTATTTCTAAATCCTGCAACTCTGGTTCAGATTGCTGAATTTGGTTCGTGTTTGTCCATTATGTCAACCTTATGTATTACATATTCTGCAGATGGAAGAATTGCGTGCTGAAAGCCAGCAGCAGATAGAATCGACTGGGTCAATTGGACGCTCGAAAGGAGCCGCAATAGTGTCTTCCCAACAGCAAATATCCGTCACTGTAGTGACAGAATTTGTACGATGGAATGAAGAGGCAATATCTAGATGCACTCTGTTTTCTTCCCAGGTAAAAATCTTTCAGGAATCTTGTTCGACAGGTTTTGCATGTTTATAGGTTTGATTGATGATTCGTTGTTACCACAGCCCTGATTTCTTTTTGGATACTAGACCTCTGGTAGGCATGGTCTAACTGAGTTCAATTTTTGATGTGAAATGATGTTCGGTCCTCCTCTACATTGAAGTACATGGTGTTTCTTGAAACTTGTTTCTGGAAGTATGTAATGATACATGAATCCTTTGAAAATCCCAAGAAACCCCTGTTGTGGTCTCCTTTGAATTCCTGAGTTAAAAAAATCAGTTCATTGATTCTGATATGAGAAAATAAGAGCAGAGAGAACTGTGAACTGTTGCTTTCTTTTGTCGTACTTGTGACAAAATCAGAATATATGAAAAGGGGGGATCCTTGAGCTACGATAGGATTCAGAATAGTGCCTATCATGGCCTAGGTCCACCACTAAAAGACAACTAAAGGAAATGACAGTGACTTGACATAAACTATAACTCAATATAGACTCCCACTGTTGACTTAACGCAAACATTCCCCCTCACGGTACATATATATATATATATATATATATCGTAGACTCCAGCTTGGAACAACAAGGACAGACAACCAACATAATCCAACATTTCAACTTGAACGGATATAACCATATATAGAAGTCAGTAGTCAGCAACACCACATTCCAGTTGCTATACAATCATAAGCACATCAGTGATTAACACTGCAATGGAGAGAAAAAATCTTCTTGTCGAATGAATCCAGACAATGACGAGTAAAATAAGTGGTAGAGGATATCAGCCATTCAGCCGCAAGACAAAATATCATAATGACAACATTGTAAGCCCTTCTCAAGGGAGGCAAGTAGTAATCTTCACAAAGACAAATAAATATGCAACATAGGTTGCTGCGAACCACAGATAATAGCATAAGGTAGTTGTGAACCATAGATAATAGCATAAGATAGCTGTGAACCACAAGTAACAGCATAAGGTAGCTTCAAATAGTGTAAGGTAGTTGTGAACCAGAAAATAACAGCGTAAGGTTGCCAGGAATCACAAGTAAACATCTTCATTAGAAAATAGGTTTGTTGATGACAAGAGCAGGTAACTCAAGCATACAGGTGGATGACATTACGCCGATGACACGAGTAAATGATAATAATCTTTGAAAATAGATGATAATAACCAATCACCCCCTCTCGTGTAGCACTATGCATGGACAAATAATGCAGGAGAGAACAAAAAAGGATAACTCCAACAACAGTGGTAGCAAATAAAATCACGGCCAGATTTAATCCAATCTAAGCAAATAATCTTTAAGTGTCTTTGCAAGGAAAGAACCAGCATCCAATATAATATAAACAATGTGTGGCATCCACATTCAATATAATATAAACAATGTGCAAAATCCACTTAAGAGCAGCAGCAACATCATCACTCCATGCAAGTACCCATGTTCAAAAATTGCAACTCCAAACTGATGCGATCTAGGGGTCCGAGACCCTAAATTTGATTGTATCCACTGAGAGGTCGTCTTCAACCTCGTGTCGGGCAGTGAAGGCAGAGGGCATTGTATCCACTCATATGGCTGAAATTCCAGGTAGAGAATCTATTCACCTAATCCTGCTGAATCTAACAAACGCCAGTTCAAATACCCTTCTCAAACTAATACCTGCTGGTCCAGACTGAAACTCCACTCTGAAACTAGCATCAATGGTGGATGTATGAGATGAAATTGGAGGGTTTGGATCATCTATAGCAGAGGTATTCCCACCCCAAATTTCAGGAAGAGTAGAGAAGTAATGATGGAGATTGACCTGCTACAGAGGGGGCTGTTACTATGGCCAGGGCAAGGTATCATGGATAAAGGGTTAAGAAACGAGAAGAAGAGGAAGGAGATAAGTCTTCAGTGAACAGGGCAGTAGTGCAACTGAGAAGAAACCAGCAGAATCTCTTGTACAAAACAAGCTTCATCCTCCAGCCAACTCAGCAAGAACACTTTGTACGTAGTTATGAATTACCACATTCTCCAAAAGACGGCAACTAAGAAAAGCAAGGCACCATCAAAACGGTAGAAACCCTACTTCTTTTTAGTGGATTAACTAGGGTTTCATTTATATAATTGTTTCTTTTTCTTCTTTATAGCTTTGATATCATGTGACAAAATCACACAACAATGACAGCAACTCAGCCTTATTCCAACTAAATGGGGTCGGCTACATGGTTCTTTGCCTTCCAATCAGCTCTATTCAACATCATACTTGATACAAAGCCTAAGCTATGCTCGTCTTTCCTCACTTCTCCCAATGTCATTTTAGGTTTGCCCCTAGCTCTTTTAGATCTTTCAATCTGAATCAAATCAATCCTCCGTACTAGAGCATCCAAAGGCCCACGTTGAAGACTCATGGTTTAAAGTATCTTCGATACCGATACCGATACGATACCCTCCGATACGTATCTTAAATTTAGCCGACCGATACGATACACCGATATGAAACATGGAATTTTTAAAATCCTTTCGTATTGATATATATCCTATGATATATATCGATATGCACCAATACACTATCGATACGTACTGATACTTTATGGAAAATATAAAATTGAGGTGAAATATACGTTTCGGTATGTATCGGTACATATCGGTGAGTATTTGTATGTATCGATCGGTACATATCGATGAGTATCAGTATGTATTGGTGAGTATCGGTACGTATTGGTGAATATCGGTATGTACTGATACAGTGCACTATAGTCATATAATGGCCAAGATGGGTATTTTTCAGAAAACACAATTTTTTGAGGGGTTTTTGTTCCAAAGTTACTGCCAGCCATATTTCTCTCTAATTAAAGTGGAAATCAAGGTTGAGAACAAGGATTTTACATTTATGGGACAACTACAAACCTTGAATTCTTAGTGCAATACCCCTAATTTAGTGTTTATGCATAATATATGTTATCAATAGCTTATTTTAATAATTTTTTTATGCAAAAGTATTTAAAAAGATGTTTCATATCCATTTATGTGCGTATCTTTAGCGTATCTTAGCGTATCTCCGATACGATACGATACCCTCCGATACGTCTCTTAATTTTGGTCGACCGATACGGTGATTGATATTGATCCTTTAATCCTTGCGTTGAACATGGTCATGCCACCTCAAACAACTTTCTCATACTTTGTCATGTATTGGAGCTACTCCCAAACCATCTCTAATATGAACACTCCTTACTTTGTTTCTAGTTTTACCACTCATCTATCTGAACATCCTCATCTCTGCTACATTGAGTTTATCTACATGATGCTTCTTCACTGCCCAACATTTCGCGCAATACATCACAATGGTGACAAAATCAAATATAATACACTAGAATCTATGAAGGAGGAGAAAGAAAGGAGAGAGGAGTAGAAGAAGATAATCGAGAGAGAAGAAAAGGGGGGACTCCTAGAGCCACATAGGATTCAAAACATTTCCCATCATGGCCTAGGTCCACCACTTGTATTGCTATTATTAAGAGTCCTACTAATGTAGAAATCACAAGTGATCCAATCCCAGGCAGGATCTTTACTAAATTCAATATAAACCAAATTCTGGGACAGAAAGAATGAATAAGACAAAAAAAAAAAGAGAATAAAGGAAAGAAAGAGAATTTAATGGAGGGTTGAGAAGGGGGAAGAACTAGTGAATGGGCATCTCACCCTCTGGTTTAGGCACCTCACCCTCTTAATAACAGCTTTTAACTAAAGAGTAATCACTCAATAATTCATTCATTCAAACCTGAGAATTGATTTCATAAGCTCCTCTATTTAAAGAGGGCAAAATAACTATCCTAACATAACTAAGAGCTAGTTTTCAAATAGGACTAAACACTCCTAGTGGGACTTAGATTCATAATAGGACTGAACTAGAACTCCAACATAGAGTAGGTAACTAACTAGTCATTCACTAATAGGGAGACCTAAACTTACTTAAACTAAAATAACAAAAAAAATAGACTCAAAATAGGACTCTAACTAAACTAATGAATTAAATCCCGTTTTTATACTTTCTACGCATATTTTAGGCCCATTAAAGTGGCCCATTACAAAGAAAACCCATGGGATCAAAGGCCCAACACATATATAACCCAATCGAAGGGCTTATCTACAATAAAATAAGCCTATTAAGTGACTTATTTACATCAACTCGTCCTCTCTTAGAAAAAATTCGTCCTCGAATTTTGTAGAGTGTGAGGGTGATTATAGCATGGTGTTTGTCCCTCTTCGACCCATAGAAAAATTCAGGTAGCTCTTTGATAATAAAACTATAGTCTAGAGTGTGAGGAGCTCGATCTTCAAGATACTTTAATAGGATGACGAACTCCATATGCTCAACCTCAACATCATCGGATGTATCTATAGGGTCGTCTTCTAGTACATCTTCTACCAATGTGTTCTTGGCCTCCACAATTTCAATCTCAAGCTCCTTAGGATCTTCCTCTTGGCTGTTCACAGTCATCACAGTTTTTGTAGTGTCAAGTTTCTCAGTCTCAACCTCATTGTCCATTGTGGTAACCTTGTTGCTTTCAAATTCTTCCACATGAGGCTTGTTGATAGGAACATCAATGACTAGCTCTTCCGTGATAATAGGAATTGTTGGAATTTGTTCAACACTAACCTCAACTTCTGACTCTAGTTTATTGCTCGGAGGTGTCTTATCTTGTTGCTCCTTTGCAATAGAGGCCGATGATTCCTTCATGCTCTTGTCAATTGTGGGTAGCTATTGAAAATCTGGTGGAAGGAAGTACATTCTTCATTCCTACTTAGATAGGTACATGCCCGCCAACTCATATTGCATCTCGTCCCACGTTCTAGGTTTATGTCCTTGAGATTGAAGTTGCCTTTCCCGGACTCTCCATTGCATACGAATTACGAACACAATCACTCATTTGGGAGCAAATGTATTGAAGCCATTGCGTTTCTATCAAGTTGTAGTTGTCAAAGTACACATCTAATTCATACATCCATTCAAGGAATTCCTCACGAAAATAACATGGCTGAGCATTAGATGGGGCAGCAGTAGCCTTAGTGTTGGAGTGAGTAGCAGTAGACTTTCTTAGTTCAACTATCTGTTGGTCACATCCGTCCAACCTTGTAGTCAAGGTTTGGAGGGCTTTCCACACATCTTCCAGAGTGATTGTTGGGGTTTCTCTTCAGCTATAGCTCTGATACCACTTAATGTAGAACTGGGTCACAAGTGATCCAATCCTAGGCGGGATCTTTACTAAGTTCAATATAAACCAAATTCAGGGACAGAAAGAATGAATAAAACAAAAAAATAAGAGAATAAAGAAAAGAAAGAGAATTCGATGGAGGGTTGAGAAGGGGGAAGAAGAACTGGTTAATAGGCATCTCACCCTCTGGTTTAGGCATCTCACCTCTCAATAGCAGCTTTTAACTAAAGAGTAATCACTCAATAATTCATTCATTCAAATCTGAGAATTGATTACATAAGTTCCTCTATTTAAAGAGGGTAGAATAACAATCCTAACATAACTAGGAGCTAGTTTCCAAATAGGACTAGACACTCCTAGTGGGACTTGGACTCATAATAGGACTAAACTAGAACTCTAACATGGAGTAGGTAACTAACTAGTCATTCACTAATAGGGAGACCTAAACTGACTCAAACTGAAATAACAAAGGAAATAGACTCAAAACAGGATTAACTAAACTAATGAATTAAATCCCATCTTCCTACTTTCTACCCATATTTTAGGCCCATTAAAATAGACCATTACAAAGAAAACACGTGGGATCAAAGGCCCAACACGTACATAACCCAACCGAAGGCTTCTCTGTAATAAAATAAGCCTATTAAGTGACTTATCTACATCACCTACTGAAAGACAAATTATAACCAAAGACAACTAAAGTAAATAATGGCTGAACATAAACTATGACTCAACATAGACCCCCAATCTCGACTTAAAACAAACGCTCCCCTCACGGTATAATATCTAACTGTACTCTACATAACAAGGATTCAGACCACATGTAGTGTCTGATTTGGCAACTTTAAAATTTGGACAAGCTTGCACTTCTGTGAAAGTTAAGGTAGAGCTATAATTGAATTGTCAAAATGCATCGTGACCATGGAAGGGGTGTTAGAGGTTATCAACTAGCCCAATCTCATCCCCCTAGTCGATGTAGGACTAAAGGGTTAGCCCCTCAATGCCTCTCTCGTTTCTTGCCCAACCTTCGGGGCTCAATCGATCTAGGCCGTTTCTTTGGCGTGCAATTTGTCCCCCCAGTTTGAGGAATCAGATCAGATCTTATCGACCTTGTCCAATCCCGATTCTTGGCCGAATTGTATCATTGGATTGGTACGGACGAAGGGTTATAAGGTAAAAAAAAACAGGTTTTTTTTTATTAATGACAACCAGGTGTATTTCTGTCCTATTCAGACTGATATGGATTGGGATCAGATCGGTATTGGCCCTATTTGATCTAAGACCGATTCCGGTATCTTAAACCATGCTCCCCGCTTGCGACACAATGTCCTTGTTGTGGCCCCACATGATGTTGGGGTCCGCTTTAATTCCATTTTTAACTCCCCGATCCCACACAAAGCCACGATATTGTCCGCTTTGGGCCGAAATCCTCAGCTTTAAAACATGTCGTGACCATGGAAGGGGTGCTAGAGGTTATCAACTAGCCCAGTCTCTTCCCCTTAGTTGATGTGGGATTAAAGAGCCTACCCCCTCAATGCCTCCTCCGTTTCTTGCCCAACCTTTGGGGTTCTATGGATTTGGGATATATCTTGGGTGTGATATGATCATACTCTTCCCAGAGACCAATGACAGTTGTACTCGCGGCTATGATGTATGGGGCAGAATGGTTGGCAGCTATGAAACGGCATATTTATAAGTTGTGTAGTAGAGATGAGGATGTTAAGATGGATGTGCGGGAAAACTAGGAAGGATAAGATAAGGAATGAACGTATTAAAGTGGATTTGGGAGTTGCCTCAATTCATGATAAGCTTCGGGAAAGTTGTTTGAGATGGTATGGCCATGTTCAATGGAGGCCATCGGATGCACCATTAAGGAGGAGTGATCTAATCCAGATGAAGGATTTAAAAGATGTAGGGGCATGCAAAAAATGATTACATGAGAAGTAGTGAGGACAGACATGCATAAATTAGCCCTTGTCCCGACTATGGCCTTAAATAGAGTAGAGTGGATGGCTAGGATCTAGGTAGCAGACCCCATCTTGTTGTGTCTTACTTCTTTACTGTTTTTGATCATCTGTTTCCTTTCACTTTTACTTTTCCTTTTCTTTATCCTTGCTTGGATCCATATTGCCGACCCCATTAAGTTGTTACAAGGCTTTATTGTTGTTGTAGGAATGATCTTAACTCTCTGCTTCATTGTAATGATCTTCTGGTGGAATTGGTAAACCTTAGCTGAGTCACCCACTTGGTCAAAAGTTTTGGAAACGCTATCCCAAATGTCCTTGGCAGTTTCTCATAAACTTCCTCTAAAGTCCTAATCTCAAGCTTCATTGAGAAGATCAGCCAAGTCATAACAATGGGTCACTTGAGTTAGGAGCTCGAATGGTGCCTATAACATACCCAGGTTCCCCCCTACCCCGTAGGGAAGCTTTACAAAATGAGCCCTGTCCAAGTAGTTGGTGTTGTCCAACTTCACAATGGAAATCTAGGTATTGGGGTTTTCAAAGGTCATCTAAGTAGGATGAGCACTACTTAAAGCGCTAGCCAAAGCTTTTGTAGGTCCATTTACCTCAGGCATACTGTAGAAACACACTCAATAAGTGGGGAGTACACACTCTACCCAAATACTCCTTCCCAATACTAAGAAAATATTCCTACAAGAGGAGCAAACACAACTTGAAGAAATCCAACTTAAATACACTCTTCAAGGTGTAGCATTATCCAACAACAACTCAAGAGGCCCAAACAATATAGCTCATCAACCCAAGACAGCAGAAATCCATCACAAACAACAGTTCAAGAGTAGGGGAAAGAAAAAAAAAAGACAAGCAGGGATGGTGGTACCTTGAGAAACAATAAGAAATGAGTTGTGGATCAACAGCTCTTCTCCTCCAGAATTGAGGCCTTATGGGGGTAATAGGGGGCCTTGGATGATCCAAATAGATACTACCCCAGCCTCAGCAGTAGTCAGATGTGAGAGTGCGACTCCAAGACAAAGCTAGCGGTAATGGGGGGAAAAACTGCTCTTGGTCGATTTGGTCCCGAGCATCTATTTTTTCACGTGAGACCTCCTCTTGGTGCTTCTAAGATCTTCATCCAAGCTTATCTCATGATTTCTTCGAACTTTTCACATAATAGTCTCTTCCTTGGAACCCCTTTGTCTCCTAGGGTTCCCAAAATGGAAGTGGAGAACTTGTAGCACGACTCTCAAACCAAAACTGTGGGCTATGATACTAAGTTGAGATCTAAAGGTTGCAAGAGAACAAAGGAGCAAAAGAGATGCTGGAGTAGAAGGTTGATGAAGAAGTAAGAGAGAAGTATTGGTAGAAATGTAGAATGATGTGTGAAAGTATTGGACTACTCTCACCTATACTGATTCACTACCAATAATAAAGGGAAATTACATACCTACCCCCATGCTAATATAATGAGCTAAGAGAGGTAGAAAGGTAAAAAAAGGTAATATAACAATACAACATAATATAACCCAGTATCAAAGCACCCTTATTACATGAACGCTAACAATTCTGTCTTCCATTTCCCTTTTTATCCTATGGATATCTGAGTTCGCCACTTTTTTTTTTTTAAATGTGTATTTTATATTTTCATCAATTAGTCATTTTCATGAATTTGCACAAAAGAACACAAGTTTCATTTTCTCTGTATTATTTTATAGTTTTAATTTTGGTCAAACACGAACAAAAAAATCATTTATTAATTTGCATCTTTAACAGCTTGTCCAAGAGAATTGCACACGCAAGTTTTCCGTTTCTTCTTTAACTTCTTAACCAAGAAGGACCTTTAATTAGAGTGCCAGTGATGGCACTAATTTGGTATAATACCTTTTTCTGCCATCACTACTATATCCAACAGTTTCTGGACGTGGTATATACCACCAAGGCTGTGATATCATTTGCTTGCTCTTTTCCTGATGTACTCCTGCAATTTGATGATATCCATTTTCATTTTGCACATTCCCGTGATGATAACCTGTTAAGCGTGAAGTCTTTACATGTTCATCTTGTGTTTCACTACAATTGATCCTTAATGTGTTCTGCAGCAGCCTGCTACTCATGCAACCAATGTGAGAGCGGTGTTCACTTGCTTGCTTGACCAAGTAAGTATGACTAGTTTTAATTCTACATTCTGCTCTGCAATTAAGCTCATGTTTATTACTAATTTTAGTTCTACATTCTGCTCTGCAATCAGGCTCAGGTTTACCTGTCCATGACACCCCGGTGGGATTAACTCAGGGTTGTTACTTTTTGCAGGTTGGTCAATATATAACAGAAGGGCTAGAGCGAGCAAGAGAGAGTTTGAATGAAGCTGCTGCTTTGAGGGAAAGGTTTGTGCTGGGCACAAGTGTTAGTAGAAGGGTGGCTGCCGCAGCTGCTTCTGCTGTAATTGCTCAACCATGCATCTTACAAATTCCAGCTCTTTTGTATTAAAAATTTTAATTCAGATAATTTGTTTTTCATCGGAAAAAAAAGGAAGGATATCATGAAGCTGTTCTTATTGCGGCTTTTTTCTATGTTTTCTATGAAATTGAAAATTTTCTTGAATCAAGCATGAGAAAATAGATTGGCAATGATATGTAGGCGGAAGCTGCTGCTGCTGCTGGTGAAAGCAGCTTCAGATCTTTCATGGTCGCAGTGCAACGTTGTGCTAGCAGTGTAGCTATAGTTCAGCAAGTAAGTTGCCTTTGGACAGAATTATATATGCTGCTATTGTTTTTGGGTATAGATTATTCACCATGGGTGGATATTTGAAGCTCTAATTGGTGATGTTTGATCCTTTCTCCAGTACTTCACAAACTCTATTTCTCGTCTATTACTACCTGTCGATGGTGCACATGCTGCTTCCTGTGAAGAAATGGCAACAGCAATGTCTAGTGCTGAGGCAGCTGCTTATAAAGGGCTTCAGCAATGTATTGAGACTGTGATGGCTGAGGTTTGGACATAATTGCATATAAGCAGCACATCTATAATCTAGGAGATTGCTCCTTTAGCATTGACATAATTGTGAGAAAATTTTGGATACAACCATCAATGATGACCAGATTTATCTAGGAGATTTGCTCCTTTAGCATTGACATAATCTAGGAGATTGCTCCTTTCACATTTTTTTTCTTCACTTTATTTTTATATTTATTATAACAACGCTGAAATTTATTTTATATTTTCATGGAAGTTTGTTGGTGTACTTGAATTTCTCTTTCTTACAAACTAAACCATTGTGCAGGTAGAGCGATTGCTATCTGCTGAACAGAAAGCAACAGATTACCGGTCTCCTGATGATGGAATTGCTCCTGACCATCGGCCAACAAATGCCTGTACAAGGTACATCCAACTATATTATGATTTAGGAGAGAACTTTTTTTTTTTATATTAAGGTAGTTCATTCTTGATGCTTTTTCCTTATCTTCAGAGTTGTTGCATACCTCTCCCGTGTACTTGAGTCTGCTTTCACTGCCCTTGAAGGTCTAAACAAACAAGCTTTCCTAACTGAATTGGTATGGTAATTTAATACTTTGACTTGTTTCTCCCCTCTACCCCTCCTTCTTGGATTGGTTTATGTTGAAAATGCTTCCTTGCCTGTTGTTGATCAAACTGTGTCACCTGCTGTTGGTATTTTATCCTTGTTTGCGCATGAATGCATGTGTATAATTTTCTAAAGTAATGAGCATGCTTGCATCAGTACACCAAGATCTATGCATGGGAGAAGTATCCTCTATCCATGCCACTTTCCTGCTCATGCCTCTGAAAGGGATATGAAAAATGTAGGGGGTAGGCTTCTAAATGCCCTTGTTGTTATTAGTTTACCCTGCAGTTGCTTTTCTACCGCTTCCAGAGGCATGAATGGAGGATCCTTTGCTGCATGCATGACTATCTTGTTGGATTGCTTTAGTTTTAGTACATTGTGCAAGTTCAGCTAAGCTTATTGGGCTTCTGCTTCTTTGATTTTGAGAAGTCATCTACTCAAGATGAGAAGGTCCAAGACGTGGATAAAATAACAGGTGGGCATTTGGAACCTTTTTCCCACTAGAAGCCAGGAAGCCTGAGAAGCTGCCCCTCCCCCACTTCTGACCTGCTTCTCATGCAGCAGCAGGGTGCTAGAGGCTTAGCCTAACATGCCCTTCTTACGTATTTCTGTTAGGACTCGGAATTTGAAGAACTATAACGACATTTGGCATTCACTCATATCCACTGAGAGAAGCTATGTAATTCTTGTTCTCGTGTTATTCCAGGATGTTATAGCAGCAATCTATTTTTAGATATCCATCTTGTCTATATTTCTTTGTTTCACTTTTATATTAGCACCTATTGGCTATTGTATGGCTTTATTTTCTTAAGTTATGATAAGGATGTGAACGTTGTGATTTAAGGGAAACCGCTTGCACAAAGGATTGCTTAATCACTGGCAGAAGTTCACTTTTAATCCCAGGTAATGGGCCTTCGCTTTCAGACTTCCTTACTTTGATGGTTTCATTATGTTGCATTAATATGACGGCAGTGAGTTCACGTTGAGAGAATTGATGAATAATGAGTATTTCTTTTTGTGTAAACAAGAATGACACTAGATATGAAGTTTATGAGCTTCAGGGGTCTTATGCGAAAATAATTAAATAAATATTACCTTAATGCTTTTTCTTTCACTTAATCCTTGTTTCTTAAAGTCCGGTGGATGAAAATACTTAATCTTGGGAAGGAGCTGCTGAACTAATACAAAAATTTCTTTTGGGACTAGGCATCTGTTTGTAGTTCCATTGAAGGAAGCAGGCATGTACTTATATCCTAGGATGCCTTGGTACAGATAAAGGTCTAAACAGCGGGGATTTATATCTATAGGCACAATTTTGTTGCCTATTTAATGTGCAATGCCAGTAGCGTGGCTAGCTTGATGTTCAATTCTTTGATTATGCCTAGATTGTTGGCCTTTTTCAGGAGTTGTAAGATTCCTATCATGTTGAGGGCTCTAGCTTTCTGTTTGTATGTATATTAATTAGGGCCTACAAAATCAAGTCTTCATTAGGGCTGTCAATGGTCTGTGCCTGGCTTGACTTTGAACTTTAGGCTCATGGACTAGGCCTCATCCTAGAGTCTTAAGACTTGTTAAATTCTGAGTGGAGCTTGACTTACTTTACCAGCTTGTTGCTCATCAGGCTGGCTGGGGCATAAGGCCGAGCCCTTGGCCATGGTATGGCTTTATAGTGATGCCATATTTTTGCGTTTTAGACAAGACCGGCATTGATTCTCTTTGAGTGTCATTTACTGACCAATGGTAATAGGATTCGAACTAACTAAAGTAGAAAACTAATCAAGAGAGATTCTGTTGTATTAGTGCCATCTAATTTTAAAATAAAATTTGACTAACTGAGGCTTGCCATTAAACTGGATTAAGTTCTGAGCAGTAAGGTTTTCCAGGGAGGCCCCTTAGTTACACCTGGGGTGTTATTTCACATAAGTGGTCATCGACCTAGGGTTATAGAATTCTAGGCCTGTATTGTTCCCTGGTCAGCCTTGACCTGTGACTTCACCATGCAGAACTGGTCCTGTCACCATTTCTTGATGTATCCCCCTCCCCCCTCCCCCCTCCCCCTTCTACCCTTGACTTTTTAGATATTTTTATTTTTAGAGAAAACAACCCTGCTTTCTATTGATTTCCCCATGCTCTGTTTCATTTACTTATCAATGTTTTTCTCTTTATGCAGTGGCGGGCTGCGGTTGAAGCGTGACATAACTGAGTATGGGGAGTTTGTGCGCAGCTTTAATGCTCCCACAGTCGATGAGAAATTTGAATTGTTGGGCATGTAAGCGGCGCAGTTTCTGAAAATGCTTCTTATTTCTGTGTTGGATATTCTATTATCAGATTTTTAAGTTTATTGAATATGAAAGAGTTTTTATTTTTATATTTACTTTCAGCATGGCCAATGTCTTCATTGTTGCGCCCGAAAGCCTCTCCACATTGTTTGAGGGAACTCCTAGCATCCGGAAAGATGCACAGAGGTATGCATTATTTGCAGAATTTGGTGCTTCTAATAGGCTATTAGTGATTTTGTGTGACAAGCAACTGTTGCTTTTGCTGTCAAACCAGGTTCATCCAGCTTAGAGAAGACTATAAGAGTGCCAAGCTTGCTTCCAGATTGAGCTCCTTGTGGACTAGTTCTAGTTGAAACAGAAGTGTGTTCCCTATAGAGAGCCCAGCAGCTATGATTGAGCTAGAGATAACCAGCCACTTTATTACATGCATTAGTGGAAACAGGTATCAGAGAGGTGCTCAAGCTGCCTCTGAGCTGTTTGGTTGCAAGAAGATTCTGAGGAGCCAAGGCTATACTAAACCAATCGATACGGCATTCCTGTGGGTAACGGATGAGTGTCTAAGACCGATGATTCAATGCAAATGTGGATGGAAAGACCAACAGATTTGTTCTCCATGAATATCACTGGATATATGAATTTATTTCTCCTAACCTGCCGAAATGTCATTTTAGTTATCAGAGGGGGATGGGTCTACTGTGATATTTCTTTCTTTTTCTGATTAAAAAAACACCTCAGGAGGCTCGTAACGTTGGCATTCGTTCGATGTGGAATTGGCCAGGTCAGCATGCAAAAGCTCAAATTAGGTCGCTTACAAGATAAAAAAGGCTTTCTTCATGGGCATTGGTATATTTTGTGTGAAGGTTGACTTCGCCATTTGAAACTTTATACAATCCATGGAGGAGAAAGTTTTTTGATACCCAGATGAAGAGATTCGAATCTCTTCATCCACCGTGATTGGACACAATGTTTGGACTCTTGGAGCAGTGATTCTCATCATTAACTCCCGCCAGATCAAATTTGAGGGTCAGATTTTGAGGAATAAGAGATTCTTTCCTCACCATAGGTGAAAAAAACTTAGTACATCCATGAATTTATTCAAGTTGGAGGGAATTCCCCAATTTTATAACTTTAGCTTTGTTTAATGACTTTAGTCAACTGTCCATCAATATATTCAGTGATTTAGGTCCTTAGCGACTGGCAAACAGAAAAAATTGCTATGGTAGCAGAACTAGGAAAGAAGTTGCCTGGAATTGTCTAAGTGAAGATGCCTTAAAACCAGTCTTAACTGAAGGTGCTCTTGGGTTTATCACTGTCCAGTTGCTCATTTTTCTCTCTGCCATGAACTCGCAGGTGGGGTGTATGTAGCTGAAGAAAGTTGATGAGATCTGAAAGGACTTCCTTTGGGATGTTTGGGATTTTCTTTTGGATACTCACTGGGAATGATAATGGGAAAATTGGAAATCACAAACTTCACCTCTCTCTCTCTCTCTCGTTCACATTTCGGTCCATTTCAAAAGTAGGTTTGAGTAATCCTACTTTTCCAAGCCTAGCTTATCAGCTAGATTAGGAGCCATGGAAAGTACATAACTATCCTTACATAAAGTGTCAGCAACTCCCAAGGCCTCCCATCCCTACTGTGTTAAATCCCCTGGAAACTGCTTGTTGCAAATCTACCAATGCCCTTCGCTCCTTCAATGGTCAAAATCTTATATTGTACCTTGGGAACCATGGACCAAGTATTGGTACCTCAAAAGACCTAAAACTGCTTGTTGCTAAGGATGTAAACGGATCGAATTCGGCTTGAATAGGAGCCTATCTGAATTCGATCCATTTATCCGACCGGATATCTAAAATGCTATTAAATTCGAATTCACTTATCTTAATAGTAATAGGATATTATTCGATCGAATCCATTTAACAAATGGATATCGAATATCTGAATCCGAGAATCTGAGAATCCGATTATCCAATTATAATTTAGATTTCTTTGCTTGCCCATGTGTAATTTTAAATGAAAGCCATCACACATGCTCACCCACTCACAACAAATACATAAATCAATTCAAGTAATTTTGTTTGGAATCACATAGCCTAGAATCACAACAAAAACAAGCTTTAAGAGCATAATCCAAATCTGTTTTTAGTTCAAATGTCGATAAGATATGAGGCATAGAGAGTAGATTTATCTATTAAAAAAAAAATAAAACACTTGGTACTCCAATAACTACAGAAATCTATCCTAACCAACTGAACTCAACTGTCTTGACCAATTGAACTCAACATAAATCCATCCTGACCAGCATCACATATGATATTTCTACACTATTAGTATGTAATAAAAATTAATATATTTACTTAATATTATAATGAAAGAAACAGATTCGGAGAAACGGATATGGATATTCTTTATCATTGGATAGCTTAACGAATTGAATAATAATTGGTCGGAAACTAGGATTATCATATTCGTATCCACTTAGTTTTCGGACCAATTCAGATAATTTTCGGATATGCATTTTCTATAGACAAATACGAACCCGAATCGAATACGGATTTTTGACTATCCATTTACATCCCTACTTGTTGCAAATCTTACAAGATACCTCGGGCATTTTGTGGCAACAGATTCTTGTAAAACCATAGGGGATTCATCAACAACCCTACATAGAGAACAAAAACAAAAGTTCAAAATTTAACTAATTTGTCACGGGTTGCTAGCCTTATCACCAAAGCTTCCATAAAACTTGGATGAACTCAAACTTTCCACAAAATCTTCCAAACCTTCTTTCCAGTGTGACAAAAAGTAGACCTCAAACAACAACTGCCTAGCGCGTTCGTGAAGTTATGGTGTGCTAAGCCCACATTCATGAGGAGGTCTCAAGTTCGAGTTTCTTGGTTTTTACCTTCCCCCTTCCCCCTTCCCCCTTCTATAGGTGCATCCATCTTAAAAAAATATATTTTTTGTTAAGGCCTTAACCACCAATCTTGTATTAATAACACCAGACCAAGACGAGGGACACTATTTCAGAAATAGATTTAGCAACATAACTTGGAAAAGTTGCAAATAGAAGCCCTTCATTCCAACAATTTCCTATCATCAAGTCATTAACATGGGAAAATATATTAGTTGTGACAGTCAGTAGGGAGATAGAAATTCCTCATACTAGGAACCCATTGCTTAATTGAGATCGAAAAAGTAGATAAGCAAGAAACCTGTTGGCATATGAGGCTCTAAAGTAATGGAAGCACTAAGAAAATGCTATCCCAAATAATGAAGCCCTTTTTCTGGACAGTTCAAGGACCTAATAAGGAGGAAGAAGGGAAATATCTAGATTTAATGACCTTTGCCAATGAATTCTGAGGTTGATAAAGTATCACTAGGCTAACTTAACCAATATGGTCCATTTAAAATTTTATTGATAACTTGTCCCCAACCTATCATGACTGTCAAAATTTTGTCTTCTTTGATGAAATAAATGCACCAAATTAAATTCAAGCATATATTAGGGCTATTGCTTGGAGCAACGATAAAAGGTTAAGGTTGCCAAAGCAAATATCTGGGTTCGAGTCTTGATTTTACTACTACCGGATAATGTTGCAGCACAACTTGATTCCTTAGGTTATGTTTGGTAATAAATAAAATAAAATAAAAATTTTAAAATGAAGAGATAGACACGAAATTTTATTATTAATTTTTTTTCGGGCGAGTGGTAGCACTACATATGTATTGCAATTTTATTTTTATTTTCTTTTAATATTAACCATCCATTTAATATTAGATTAATCTAAACCATCTATTAGTTTTTTAAATTGTAACTAATTCCTAGTTTTTAGGGTGGAGAGATGACGGACGTGGTTACTTAACATGTCTAATATATTTTTTATACAAATAAAAAATAAAAATCCAATATAAAGGGACTCCTCCTTCGATTCTGCTGAGAAATCTCAATTCTTTCTCTCTCTCTCTTGCTTTGCTCTCAAAATAGGATGAGGTAAGAAAAAAATCAACATAACTATTTTTAGGCATTGAGCATATGAGAGACTTGGCTACACATATCCAAATACCATGTTTACTATTAATCAGTAGAGAAGGGATTTGGACAGTAAATCTTCCATGTATGGCAGATGACAAATTTGAATTTATAAAGTAAACAAAGCTCTTAAATATCTAGGATTTTATTATTACTTATTGGGTAGATATTATTAACCTATGCGAATTTACCATGGATGCAAATCTTCAGTGAGATTGATAAACAAAACTTCAACTAGACTGGAAAGCGTTGAAAAATGAAGAAGAAAGAAAGAACGGCCTTGAAGAAGAAGCAAGGAGAGAGAGAGGATCGAGATTTTTAAGTGAAATCAAAGGAAGAGTCCACTTATATTGGGATTTTTATTATTTATTTATTTAAATATTAATAATATTAAACAAAGTTGTAACTGTTTACAACTTTGTTAGCAAGATTAACATATTTAATACGTGTCAATCATATCACTTACATGAACATTCACCGGGCTCTAGATGTTTCACATTCCTATTTTTCTACATGTACCGCGACCATTTTACCTTTGTTTTTTTACTATCAAAACATTATCTTAATTTTTTTTCTCAAAAAACCTTTAAAAATATTAAAATAATAAAAATAAATAAAAATAAATTATTTCATTTTTGTGGCTCCACCCAGTAACAAGAAATTCCTTCAACCAGGTAACAGCATAAATTTTTTTCCGGTGGGCCAGGGGAAGGTTTCGAAACAACTTAATCAAAACTCTTTCCAAAATAAAAACACTTGAATCAAAACTCCATCAGGCCTTCATGCGCCCAAACCCCAGAGAGAGTAGAAACCAGCAAAGCCATGGCCTCAAACTCTATCCATCAGAACAATAACAACAATCTTCAAGCTCTTAGCAACTTCTCTCGTTTCATGCAATCTGCTTCCTCCAATTTCTTCTCTATATTCAATTTCAACCTCAGCAGTAACGCCAACACTTGGACGACCTCACCACCGTCTAGTCCACTATCTATTACATCGTCTTCTTCTCCTTCTTCGTCAGTCATTTGTTTGCCTTTTCCATTTGCCGATGCCACGCGGCCACCAATTCCTTCTCTGTCCAATATGGCCGCTGCCTCCTCCGACCAAAATGGTTCCCTTTCATCTTCATCGGCATCGGAAATCGAGGGAGTGTCGCAGGCGTCAGGGTTCCCTTCAACGGTTAGGGTTTCAGGTCTCAATTCAAGCATAAAGGGAGGTGGACCTGCTTTCGTGGGTCAGGTCTTCAGCATGTGTGACTTTTCCGGTACTGGTCTCATGGCCGTCTCAACTCGCCTAGAAATTCCCTTCCTTTCCAAAAGGTCAGTAATCACGATAGATATCTTTCTTCTCTTCTGTAATTCCAGTTTATATATGCAAATGATTCACTGAATCCACTGTAATCGTTGCTAATGGAAGAAAAAAAAGAAAAGAAAAATTGTTACTTTTGTTTGGTACTAATTTATGCCCCCACTCGACATGGGAAGGTGGATATTGGTCTCTGTTTTGGTTGGTTCTGCGTCGGCTTAGTTTCATTGATGTTGCAGTATCTTTTAACTACTCTTACTATTTTAATTTCAAACGTGACGGTGGCAGCCAACATGGGCAAGTGCAAACTGAGCAAAATGTAGTTGGCTTTTGCTCACAAAGTAATTATATCCGATTGAGTACAAACTGTAAAAAATAGGGTGTAATCGGCGCATTAGGCTCCCTAAATTTGTTTACATGAACTTTTGTAATGCATGCCAATTACTGAGCCATGGACTAGACCCATTAACAAAAGATTGAATAGTCAGCTTGCTTTTTATTTAACTGAAGCAAAATTGCCTGTTAGGGTTGAGACTTGAAAACATTTGTTTTACCGTAAGTGCTAAAATCCATTGTTGTCAAGGCGTCACCTAGTCATCTAGGCTCTCTTTGCTGGAAGGGCGCCTTGTTGGTGTTGCCTTGAGTTTTTACCCCCTCCCACTGCCTGGGTTGCCTGGCCGCCTTGACAACCATGCTAAGATCCCATCAACCTTGTTCTTTTCTAAAGAACCTGCCTATCTGAGCTCACCATTCATCCTCAGTCAGGTTTGGATTTCAACCTGGTTATTGCATGAGTCCAATTCAGACTGGGTATTTAGCGGATAGCCATTCAATCGAACCCACGCAATCTGAACACTTCGCCACTTTAATTCTTAAGAGTCAAGTAATATTATCGTTCAGTAACATCGGCATGCTTCCAGTTTATAAGCTGTTTTGACTCCTGAGTAACTACTCTTTTTCTTCTTGGTAGTTGGGTAAGTTCAGATTCCAATTTTTCTTATTTTCTTGGATTCTCTTTGTAACATTTTTTTTCCTTCTTGTTTCTAGGACTCCTCAGTGGATTAAAAATATGTTTGCAATGGTTACCAAGAATGAGAAGGATGGTCCTGTGTTTCGCTTTTTCATGGATTTAGGTGATGCAGGTACTTCATTAGCAAAACCCTTTATGTTTTGTTTTTGTTATATCACCATTATTGTTGGCTAGAAAATGAAAAATATATTACAAAAACCTTTGTCTAATTCTAGGAACTTCAAAATCACTTCTGTTAGCTTCACATTTTTTTTCCTTGAGTTTTCTTGTTTGCTACAATCTTGTCATAGTTTTATGATTGTAAGTTTTTCTTGACAGATTATATTTCTCACAGAAAGACAAGAGTTGCACTCTAACTTAGTGCTTTTTACTAGTTTCATATGTTAAACAGTTGAACATTCCAACTGGTGTTGTGGGTGCTTGTCGTCTGGATTTAGCATACGAACACTTCAAGGTTTGGCTTTATTGTTCTCATGCTTGTTTATCTGTTTTCCTAGTATTTGAGTTACTTCCACATGTTTGTGAGAAATGAGAAGTTCAGCTCATTTTTTAGTTGTTTGTTTCTGTTTTTATGTTTATTCGTTTTTTTAATGTGCAGATGTATGTGCTCTCTAAATTGTCATATTGGTTAACCATGTGTCTCGCAATTTTTTTCCCTTTGCTTTTTGCTAATACGTATTACTCCTTGTATCAGTAGTATCTTGGTATCATAGACTGTTGTTTGGAATATGAGCAGAATACATTCTTAACAGGCTTCTTTTAGTCTATCCAAGATTTGTGTATAAAAATTGGTCTTCATTGAGAAACTTTTAGGGGCTGACTGCACAAAAATGGTGAATTTATAGTGTACTAAAGTTTTTATACAAGCATGGGGTGTTTCTAAGGGGCGTGTGGTGTTAGAAGGCACAAGGAATTAGAGATGTTCCATTGGTTAATCCATGGCCCACTATCATTCTGAGCCCTATAATCAGAAGGTTACATGAAAAGAAGATATTTCGCACATGCAGAACACATTGCCTTCATCAGCAGCTCCATCATTAGGATGCAATCTTTCTGATGTCTATGCAATGGTCCTAAAGGCTGCAACCCAAAAGAATGGAAAATTTTAGGGGATATTTATTTATTTATTTTTATGGCAAAAAGATTGCCACAAGGCCAGTGTGCAGTTTCCCTCTCACATGAATTGTCTTATCATTTTCTCTCGCTTATTATGAAATATGGTACCATATAGAACGAGATGACATGGTTGTGAGATGATGAGGTTCAAGCAGCCATTAAGAATAAGAAAGTTAGTTTTAAGACATGGCAAAGGACTAAGGATGTAGAGGATATAAAAAGGTATAAATTTTCCAGAAATGAAGCTAAGAAGAATGTGGAAAAATTAAGGACTAAGAAATATGAAGATATTTATGACAATATGAGCATGAAGAAAGGGGGAAAATCTATCTATAAGATAGTTAAAATGAGGGAAAAGAATAGTAGAGATCTTGACCATGTTAGATGTATGAATTTTTTTTTTTGCTAGAATTAGATTTATTAAATGTGAAGATGGTAAAATACTAATAGGGGATGAAGTCATTAAAGGGAGATGGAAAAACTATTTTACAACCTACTAAAAGAAGACATTTTGATCAACAATGTCGCAGAAGACAACATTACCCATCAAGACACCACATGTCATAGATATGTATAAAAAAATAGGGTATATGAAGTAAAAGAAGCTTTAAGGACTAAGGAGGATGAAAGTCGACAAGGCACCCGGTCCAGATGAGGTCCCAATAGAAGTTTGGAAGAGCCTAGGAATCTGTTGTTTGTCTTGGCTAACCGAGCTATTTAATAAGCTTATGAGCATAAGGAAAATGATAGATGAATGGAGGAGAAGCATTGTGGTTCTAATTTACAAAAATAAAGGAGATATTCAGATCTGCAATAACTATAGAGGCATAAAACTAATGAATCATATTATAAAATAATGGGAGAGGGTTATTGGAACCTACTTGAGACAAACACACTACTATTATGGAGAATCAATTTGGTTTCATGCGAGGAAGAACCACGACATAAGTTATATACCTACTTATGAGACTCATAGAAAGATTTAGAGATTGCGAGAAGCCAAGAAGGATCTCAATATGGTCTTTATTGACCTAGAAAAAGCATATAACGAAGTCCCTAGAGAGTTAATCTGGAAAGTACTAGAGAAGAGAGGTGTTTCAATCTGTGGACATAATTAAAGTATGTATGATAGTGTGGTGACTATTGTTAGAACTTTGGGGGGGGTTAAACTAGTGAATTCCTAATTACAATTGAGTTACATTACATCAAGGATCAGCTTTGAGCCCTAGGATGCCTTTGCGTTTATCATTGATGATTTAACTAGTGACATTTGAAGATGAGGCTCCTTGATGTATGCTTTTTGCTGATGATAATATTTTGGTGTATGAGACAATAACATGGATTAACGCCAAGTTGGAGTTATGTAGATCAACCTTGAAATCAAAAGGTTTAAAGATAAATAGAACGAAGAAAAGAGTATATGGTGTGTAACTTTGGTTACATTAGGACAAATATAAAGGTGGTGAAAATTGAGGAGAGAGATTATGCAAAGTGATTATTTTAGGTGTCTTGGCTCATCATAAATAAAGAAGGTGATATAGAGGATGATGTTTTATAGGGAGTTAAGTATGATAGATAAAGTGGAGAGGTGTGTCTAGAATGTTGTGTTTTTTATGCATTTCTTTGAAACTTAAAAAGGAAATTTTTATACTGTAGCCATATGATTGACTATGATGTATGGTGCAGAATGTTAGGCAGTTAAGAAAGATCATGTAGATAACCTCAATGTAGCGGAGATAAGGATGTTGAGATGGACGTGTGGCAAAACTAGGGTTCAAATTAGAGCTGATTTGGTAGTGGCTCCAATATATTATAAACTACAAGAAAGTCTTTTAAGGTGGCATGGTCATGTTCAATTGAGGCCTTTGGATGCTCCAGTATGGAGAAGTAATTTGATTCATAGATTGAAGGACCTAAAAGAGCCAGGGGCAGACTTGAAATGTCCTTATGAGAAGTGGTGAGGAAAGACAGGCATAGCTTGGGCCTTGTATTGAGTATGACCTTGAATAGAGCTGATTGGAGGGTAGGGATCAATGTAGCTGACCCCATTTAATTGGGATAAGGCTGAGTTGAGTTGAGAATTTATGAATATAATAGTTATAGAGTTTCAACTTTGTAAAATTAGTTGAAAGTGGATTTGTTATAAATTGTAAACCTTTTGCTATCTAAATTTGAGTTTCTGCTATTTAGTGACATGTGCTATTAGACATGCACCCACAAAGCTAGTAGTAAGATGTCTAAACGGTCTAGAATACACCCCTCATTCAACAAGGAAACAGTAACATGAAAACCTTGATAAACTGATTTGAATCTTCTCTGCTAACATTTTCCTTCAGTTGACTTTTGGAGTGGGATGCAATAGTAGAAAGAGTTCTGTCCTATTCAGTTGGTGCAGAATCTTTTTTCACTTTGATAATATTTAAGTTCTCTACCATTTTGGACCATCAGAAGTGCTTAGTAATCCCATCTTATTGTCACTTTTTATTTAATTGTTTCTCTTCAATCAGATATTTTTTTGGAGGTGAATAAAATTTTCATTGCCAAAAGAGAAGGAAAAAAGGGCTCCTGGGGAGAGGGAATATACAAAGGGCAAGGCCCAGAAGAAAAAACAAAATACAATAACATACCCACACTAAAAAGAGTGCAGGAGGTTCTAAGAGGTGACATTTTAGTCTATTTCTGGGAGAGTCAACACATCTGAAGGGCGTCGCGGACAACTTGCTTTTGACATAAAAAGATGGGTGTCCCAAATCTGCTGAAATGATCTGGAGTTGAGGGCCCATCTACTGAAATGATCTTTTAGTCACATTATTCATGCACATTCGGGACTTTTTCCTCTTTCTTTGTTCTTCTTTTTTTTTTTTTTTTGGGGGGGGGGTGTGGGGTGTGGGGGGATAAAAGCTTTACCTCAGTTTTTGTGTGTGCGCACCTATGACTTTTGGGGGAGTGGAGGGGAGAAGAGGGTTTGGAACTACATTTAAATTGAAAACCTTGGTTTTGAAGCCTTGTTCTGTCTGTTTCTTCTAATCATATTTAGATTGTAGGATGTGCACTTTGATGGACTGTGCAACTGCATGAAATGCATCCTTAAATATTATACTTTCCGTATTTAAACTACATTCCTTGCTTGCACATAATTTTTTGTGTTCAACCCAATGATTGCAGTATTTTCTTTGACTTCTTGGTGTGTAAATGCTCTACAATCAGGGCCTTCATTCCATCATTAATTTGGTTTTTTGACCATGATCACATCACACTGTAGTTTCTTAAAATACAAAACATGACATGTATCTTCACTGGCTTTATCCTTTTCCTTTTACTTGCTTGTCTATTGTAGATTTTGCTCAGTTGGTCCTTTTGATCTAGTTTCAGCGTTGTTTTTCCCTTTCTCTTGCAGGAAAAACCTCACATGTTTGAATTTGTTCCAAATGAAAAGCAGGTGAGATACAGACTTGACTCTTGTTATATGTTTCCATTTCTCTAAAATGATTTGGTGCTCATGCAGGTCAAGGCAGCCAATAAACTTCTTAAGAGAAACCAAGAGAAGAGTAGAAGACGGATCAATGGTGTTCCTGTTTTCACTGCACAAAACTTAGATATTGCAATAGCAACAGCCGATGGAATTAAGTGGTATGCTGTTTTGTAGTTTGGTGTGCATTGTACAAGTTCATATCTACGACAGTTCAGAGGGGGGGGGGGAGAAAAGAAAAAAAGAGTCGAGTGATATATTTGGTTCTGCCTAATTGATACTGTAATTTTCATTCTATTTAAAAAAATTTACCTTGCTAAGGATTTTCTAGTCTTAGTTAAAGACAATTGCTGCTGTTGTCTTATTGAGCAAAAGATCCCTGGTTCATGCCATTTGTGCATGTCAAGTTCTTTTTGTTAAATCATGTTTGTGATTTTAGCAAGAGGTTCTTTGCATCTTCCACATAGACTGGCCTCAACCAACCACATGGAAGGGTGATGTGGTAGTTCTGACCGTTGGATGGATAGGGCATATGCTGGATTTTGATTATCCAAGTGTCAAATTTGAGAGAGAAATTCTGTCATCTAACCCCCCCCCCCTTCGCATTTTCCCTGTATTTTTGGCCATACATTTGTTTTCAACCTTTTTTCAGAGGTGTTATTTTCTTGTTAGGTCCTGCCAATATGGATGCCTTAGGTCTCTGAAAACAAATGCGACTTTAAATAGGGTTGGATGATGAAACAGGATTCATGTAGTCAACCTTGTTTGGTTGGCAAAAGGCTTACTTGATTTGAGTTGTCCTGATAAGTTCACAAAGTTCCATGTTTAACCCAAGAAAAACCTGTTTCTCTCTCTCTCTCTCTTTTTTTTTTTGGGGGGGGGGTGGGGGTGAGGGCGCTATATTTTAAGTGAAACTACTCTTTGACATGGTAAACCATATCTCTTTGATAAAGACATGCTGTGGATAACATGCTTGAAGAATCTATTGACCGGCTTTCCACATTTGATTGTTAACGACTCTTTTTCCCGTTAGGTATACACCATACTTTTTTGATAAAAACATGCTAGACAGCATCCTCGAAGAGTCTGTTGACCAGCATTTCCACACATTAATACAGAATAGACACATGCATCGGCGACAGGATGTAATTGATGACAACTTAGGAGCAGAAGTGGTCGAAGAGAGTGGGGATAGCTTATGGGAGCCTTCGGAGGTACTGAGTCCATTAATTCAGATTTTCTTCCAAAACAAATTAGTAGTTAAAAATGTAGAAGCTGCACAGGAATCCTAATCACACTATTGCTTCCTGCACCACCTTCTAGCTTTTCTGATCTCGGTTGGTGCGCAATTATTTTCTGACAGGTTCAAGATATGCTTGATGAAATGGGCCATCCGGGAATACCTTTAAGTGTCATATCAAAGGCTGCTGAAATGCAGCTTCTTTACACTGTTGACAAAGTACTCTTGGGAAATAGGTGGTTGCGGAAAGCCACTGGTATTCAACCAAAATTTCCATATATGGTTGACTCATTTGAAGAAAGGTACAGCGTGCCATTTTCAGCATTATGCAATGATGTAAGAGTACTTTAGGCCTTTTCAAGATTCCCCAAATTGGGCCAATCCACGAGTCAACATGTTTATTTCACCGGTAACTCTGAGGATTTGCATGTTAAAGGTGTGCCTGCAGAGTAAACCTTGTTCGCCCCTGTGCTCTGGGTACAAATTCTTGCTGGGATTCAAGACTTTATGAACTCATTTTCATTTTCACAGCTTTAGAGTTTGACAAGAGTCTTCATATAATCAATTTGTGGATGACTTGTATCTTGTTCCATTCCTTCTATGCCATGTTCATGAGGAAGATGGGTGCCTGCAGGAGTGCAGCTTCTTTTATGCGCGCAAGAGACGATGTCAATCACGGGCAGCGATGGCAGCTTAACAGTTCAGAACTCGATAGAAACACTCCAGATAGTCAAGACAAGCATACTGGGTGTAAAGACTTTAGGTTTCCTTTTGGGGATTGGTTTGGAAATCCATGGTCAAAACAGCAGATGTCAGATAACCAGATGAAAACTGATTCAAGGTGCCACTAGATTGTTGGGATATTTGTTCAGATATACTATTTAACATATGTTGTGGAGACTTTCTTTTGCTAATTTTAAGTCATTGTTTTTCTTTTTCACAGAAGGGAAGGCTCAAATAGGGAATGTGTTGTGCAAGATTCTCTGCTGAATCCTCTTCTTCCAAAGATAACAATGGTTGGCATCTCAACAGGGGGAGAGGCAGGGCAGATGAGTAGAGATAGCTTGAAGAGGACAATGGAGGAACTGACACGTGAAATGGAGCAGACTGGTCAGAAAAGCAGCACTGAACTTAGAAGTGAAGATAGGGATCCCCTATTCGTGGCAAATGTTGGTGATCTTGGCATGGCTAAGACGAGCTCCGGTAGAGGGGTACATGGGGCAAACTACTGACAAGCCTGTCGGCAAGTCTGTCAAAGATGTAAATTAGATTTAAGAATACATAATAAAGGATTATGTATTCTTCGGGGATTATCACCATTGCAAATTTTGATGGGAGGAGAATGCATTAGTTCAGGATTGTGTTACTAACTTGTGTTTTATTCCCTTCTAGTTTGTCCGATCAGTGTTAGAAAGGGAAGTCAATTCCTCAGCAGTGTAGGTTGATCAACCTCTCGCTGATCTCTCCTCTTGTAGTATTGGTTAAATATTTATGTAAATTAGAAAGCAGGTTTGAGTTTTTGTGCTGTACTGCGGTGCACTTGGAAAGTTTTTATTTTTTTGGCAAATGAATGTTCCCTGGTCCCTGCGGTTCTTTCACCAACACAGGGCAATGAGGGGGTGCATATGGACATCAAGAGGGGGTGGGTTTCTTAGGCTTCACAGGGGTGGGAGCATTATTTCCTCCCCTCCCTCCCCTCCCCTTCCCTTTTTCTGAAGTTAGGGTTGGGGGTTTTGATGTGTGTGCAAAACTCTAATGAACCAATCATATTAATCTAACAGTACCAAATGGGAAGGCTACATTAGAAAGGGGGAACCATAGGACCCAGCGCGATTGCATAGACCTATGGCCAGACTTATGTGATATAAATCTAGGGAAAATTCTTTCTGGAGTGTGGCTCATGTGCCTTGATAAGGGGGTAAAATGATAAGTCTGCCCCCATGAAAAGGAAAATGATTCTTCTGTGGATATTTCCTCATACACTCTCATTGGTCCTCGCACACTCACAAGGATCACATTTTCCATGGGAAACACTTTCCCATAAATCTATATAAAGTCAAAGGTATTAGGAGAAGAAAGTTTTATTTTATCGCAGGTGAAGGAAATGTACACTCATCTAGGATCATTATTACTGTATGAAGTAGATATCATGCAAAGAAGTTATTTCATCATTGCCTCCACACTCATTCATGGATTTAGTTTATGGTATGTCTTTGCCGATATTGATATTGATATTGTCATTGATAAAGCTGATTTTATACCAAAACATTTTTTTCATTAAAAAAAAAAATATCAGCACCTTATCGGCCAATCTGGTCTGATACTGATTCCTAAAGTTGTGACCCATTGATCAATTTGGAGGCTCCTTCCCAAGTTGTGGTGTATAGATCTTACACCCTTGCTTGTTCTTGAGAAATAAATGCTCCTTAATTGCATGGCCCTTGCGTCAAGACGTAAGACGGCAAAAATGACATCCCTCACTCATGTGAATCCAAAACCCATACCCTATTGATGCTTATATGTATCCTCTCATTGGTCCAGCACAGCAAGCACAACCAGGAAGTGTTGTTTTCCTTTTCCTTTTCCCTTTTTTTTTTTTCAAACAATTTTCAATTATAATGTTGGGTTGAAATGCCACCATAACCAAAGAGTAATGATGGAGAGGGCACAATTGGAGGTAGAAAACGCGGGAAGTGGTTGGCTTATTTCTTAGTTCCTCAAAGTTCCAAAAAAGAGAGCTCAGCTAAGGCCTAAGGGAGTTCGAGCTAGTGAGTGTCATTTTTTTTATAACACACGTGGTGGGGGTCGCCTCCTATTCTCCTAACCTGAGTGTTGCACCACCACTCTCTCTCTCTCTCTCTCTCTAAGCATTAAAGATGGATGATTGGGTGAGAAATGGATAGAATGATGGAATGTAGATATAGATTGGTAGATGAAAAAGAGAAGCAGTGTATATGTGTATGTGTGGATCACAATCCTTTCTTTGATAGCATAGATGGAGAGGTTGCTATCAAAGTCCACATCCCTCCTTTTTGCTTATTATGCCAAACCCACAAGAGACCCCTACTGGAGCTTCTTCCCTTTCAACCTCTCTCTCTCTCTCTCTCTCTCTCTCTCTCTCTCTCTTCCTCCCTATCTATATCAAGTAAGATGAAACAATGAACAAGTGAGGAGAAGAAACCATTTGGTTTGTCTTTGCTTCCATTATGACATTACCACTATCACATGGATTATTGCCATTCTCTGACCTCTCTTTCTGCTTTCAATCAAACATGCACCTCCTTTCTGATCAGTTCAAGTTCTTCCTTTCCATTGTTTCTACCTGATCAACTTGCATTTCTTAGGCTATCTATTATAAGAAGTGTTTGGAAAGGGATCAACCCTTGTTTACACCAAAATGAGGATCAGGGAGAAGAAGAGGTTATTTTGAGCCCGGATCAAGGTGAAGGTTTCATGTGCGGTTTTGTGATGACACATCCACGTAAAAGCAACCAACCTTACATCGGATGTGAAAAGCCCAATGTGAAGAAGGCTTATGAGGACTTTAGCACCCTCTTCTTAGCTAGTATGAGTTCTATTCGAATCCCAACAATGATATAATGAAATAATGGGCGGGAAAACCCTTTCTTCATATGTTCTCCCACGCCCAGGCACATGGGGTGAGCTGTCGAGGCAAGGGCATATTTTTAGTCTGCCCCCCTGTGTATAGCGATGGAGAACGCAAGCAGACATGGTTCTTTTCCCTGAAATTATACATGAAAAATTGGTTAAATGTTTCTTATGAATGAATGCAGTTCTTATGCGTGTACAATGACCAATGTTTCTTCTGTTACCTATTCTTCAAGACATTATGCATTTCTTTATCAATTTTGAATCTTGTAGTTTCCTTTTTACTTCTAGAGAGGTTAATGGCTTTGCTCACTCTCTACATCAGAAGGCTCTATCAATAACTAGTAAGATAGTTTGGCCAAATTTTACTCCTTAACTTCTTGATCTTAGTATTAGGGATGCCTTGTGCTCCTCTAATTCCAATCTTCAATGAAATTTCTCTTTATCAAAATATATATATATATATATATAAACCAATAAAAATGCCTGAAAAAAATATCCACAAAAATATCATTTTTCATAAACAAGTCCATCATTTCGGATATCGACCCCTGTGGAGCCACACTCCCCCATCGAAGCCTTTTTCCTTTAAAAAGTCGTTACACTCCACATTCAAACTTCCATGCCCGTTAAAAATTATCATCTAAGCTTGTCAGTGAGGGCAATGTATAATTTCTCATGTGGGGCCACCCAAAGGTGGGTCCCAAATCCCAGTGCCCATCTACCCACAACGTGATTGGAAATTTGGAACTGGGGACCAGCCTTGAAGGCTATAAATATTCCCTGTGACCGGCCTATAGATGGAAAATACTTATAGTAGGTGTCAAATGTTTGACCAACCAATCAAAGAAAGACAAGTCACCTCTTCAGGAAGTCTAATGAATTTTCAAAGATCCTTAACAATGACAAAGTCCGGTCACCAGTTTCCGTAACACGGTTCCGTCACTCTCTACATGTCTACTACTGACACTACAACTAAGACTTTTGACCTGTAGAAGGGGTCATGGAGAAGAAAAAATATCTAGAGATTTTTTATTTTTATTTTATTGTTTTGTTCGGAGAGGGGGAAAGTCTATCCGAGCAAGCTGTGTATTCTTGGCTATCACACGTTTGCTTTTTGGGAAAAACAAAGAAGCTTGAAACACATTGTAGCACCAACACTTCGACCGCCACTGAGGGTTCGTCCCTTCATAAAAGGTATATGTTTTGTCTCTAATTATATTTTCATGTGTGCTTCTATTGCCCCTCGCTGATGTTGGAGCTATACTTTATTTTAAGGAACTCTCTCCGTTTTGTTTTTTGGGTTTTCTTTTCCATCACTATGCATAGAAATATATATAATGCTTCACTATTTATCAGATGGTAGCATATGAGATGGTCGAGAGAGTCCATGTGATAAAGGACTAATGAAACATCTCATTTCTTTATAAGAAGGAAAAAACATTCATTAATTTAGATAGTTAAAAAAATCTAGATTAGTTCATGTGTCAAAAATTCTAGTTCTCCTATGCCCAACCTAATAAGCAATTTGTTTAAATAACAACATAAGTTCGTTAGAAGGCTTAAGTTTAAAAATGATATTGGGAAGGGAATTATAAACATAAAAAAAAGAGAGAACATTTTTTTGGTATAAAGGGGGACACGTTCCAAGGCCACAAAAAAGTGCTAGAATTCTCGATCAGATTATGCATGTCCACCGAGTCACTTTAGATTTCTACGACGTTCCACCCTACCTCCTTAGCCTTCTTTACACTATAGAGTAGGCTTCGAGAAACTGCATCAATGATATTTTCTATCATCATAAAATCTACACAAAATAAGACAAAGTGACCTCTAAAGAATACACCACAAACCCATTTAGAACTATTTTTAGGCTACAATAGAAAAGCATGTACAAATTAAAATAGGACAATTGAAAGAAAGAGTGGGCGTTGTTAGGTAAGGCCACCATGGGTTGTTCTAAAATAGAAGAATCCAAGTCCAAGCTATAGTTAAATGAAACTGTTATCCACCAGTTTATGTTGGTCACGACGGTCACAGGATTTGGTTTAACCTTGGAGTGGATGACTTGATTTCCATGCAACCAAATAAAATAACAATAAATAATTAGAATACCAAACAATTGAATTTTTCAGATTTAGGGATTAGCTCAGAATTAAAGAAACACATTATAATGGATTGAAAGGAAGTACTAATAAGATTCTCACTTCTAAATCCCGATGAACTAGCAACCCAAATGTGTTTTGAGAAATCACAAGAAAAGAAAATATGCTAAATGGTTTCACAATTGGGATGGCAAAGATCACAAGTACTATCAATGTTCATCCATTTCCTCCAAATATACTTAGAAGGTATGCCATCAAGGACAATTCTCTAGAAAAAGATCTTAAATATAGGGTGGATAGTAAACATCTCATTGGTACCATTGCAGTTTAAAACGAGTAGAGAAATTAGCTAAAATTATAGAAGATGTCATTTTGTACTTCCATTTGGTGGTATATTGATAATCATACGAAAGCTTGCATCAAAGTTTGAGCCAATTTTCCTTATTTTGGACTTAAATTTGGCAATTGAGATGTATGTGGTGTTCTCTATCATATGGTAACACATGTACTATTAAATAGAAAATAGTGAAGCGTTATACTTTAGTAGGCATAGTGATGCCTAGAAAGACTTTGGGAAAAAAATTATTCTGAAAAGAAAAAAGAATTAGAAGAGGATGCAGGTCACATTGCTTCCTCAGAGAACTCTCCCCCAATAAGTTACTAGTGTTACAATTGTTTACTGGCCCGATCCCATATCGGTAGAACATTACCGAACAGAGATAAAATTGTAAAAAAGTATGAGTTTTTTTGACCAACTAGGGGAAATTTTGTCCAATATATGCCAATCCATATTGATATCATGCCGATTTCCAAGATGACCAATCTCCAATCTGATACCATGCAATTAAACTATGAATGAGAAGGGAGGATGAAGGAATTGTGAGGAGGTGTATAGTGTACCTTTTTCCTATAATAGTTTTTCAAGGGAATGTTTCTTATAAGGAGTGCGGTTCATGTGAATTTGGGAGGTTGAGGGTCATCGGAAGCACATGAGGAAGCATTCACAGAATAGTCATTTTTTTTTTCATGGGAAGTAGGCCGATCATTTCGCCTTTCATGTGTCTGGCCTTTGAGGCCACACTCCCCCCACATAATACATTTTCCCTATTTTTCCAAGATAAAAAGAGAAGAAAGAATGATGGATGGTAGCAACAATAGTGGTGGTGGTGTGGAATGTGGACCCGCATCTCTCTCATCTATCAATAAGTAGGGGTGCAAGTTTGGCCCTGTTAGCCAGAACCAGCCTTGGTCTGCCCTGAGCTAGAACTGGGCCAGAAGACCGATTAGGTTAATTGGAAATCTTTCGCCAGGAATCAAGATCGGGTCAGGCCAGGGTTTAAGCCTCGGGTTGAGCCTGGCCTAGCCCCTATTCAAACCTTGATTTAATATAATGATCACTATATCCTTACTTTATACAGTAACTCTTCTTCTTCTCTCTCTCTCTCTCTCTCTAAAGATAGGTATTCAAATTTTCGGCCTGACTATTCTCATGGGCCCATATTGACCCCACGACCGCATAAAACAGATCATACCGGGGTAGAATGAGAAATCATCATACTTTCACTGACAGTTGTGAAGAAAACTAAACACTCCCATGTAAGTGGCCCCAAAGAAAGAAGAGTTGAACTCAGAACCACACGATTCCTGAGGCGAAGGTCCCTTGCCAACTTGGCTACCTTTTGGGGTTCTCTTCTTTGTGTGTGTATATATATATATATATATATATATGAGCATTCATATTACATCTTTGTCTTCTTCATTCGCGTTTCCTACGTTTGCCACTTTTAATGTCTATGGAAAATGCTTTCAATCACAACTATCGTAATGAAGATTATCATGATCATAACTGGTAGTATGTGCCATTTAGTGTTTATGTTTCTGTTGACAATATCAATCAATTCCATTACATGGAAATTAGTGGCCTACGCAGTGGATGCCAAAGTTGGTACCGGTGGGGTATTCATTAATTTTTGTTAGGTAAGTATATTTTCAAATAGCGTGTTCATGGTTCTCTTTAGTGCTTCTCAAAGAAATATGAATCTCACTTTGTTCTACATTGAAGTCAAGGCCAATCAGGGTCAGACCAGCCTAGGAGTGTCAATGGGTCAGTTAGACCCAGTTTTGGTTTGGGTTGAATTGGTTTCGGTGTGGGAATGGTGAAATCGAAACCTAATTAATAAGGGAATTTCTGTTTTGGTTTCAGTGAGATTTGGTTTCGGTTTGACTTCAAATTTCTTGTATCGATTTGTAATCGGGTAGATTTCAGTTTTTTGTCCGGTTTGGGCTTGGTTCCCTCCTAATTGGCCAAGATGTCATGGCTTCATTAATAAAGCCAAAACCTATCTTTCTTGTCTTTATTTATTATTTACCCTATTTTCTCTCTTTTTCTATTTTATCTCCTCTATTTTGTATGCACATATCTTCTGGTATCAAACCCATACATGACACCCATTGATGGATTTTCTTACATTTTCTCTATTTTGAAAAACGAGTTTATGACTTCCTTGATTAAGATGAGAAAAGACCATTGACAAGCTTAAGTGACTTGGAAGATCTCACTGTAATCAGTCAATTTCCTGAAATGGGGTTTGAGGGCAAGCAGATTTTTAGGAGGACTTGTTATGTGCACCCTATACATGTGGATTATGCACATTGAATGAGTATGGTTATTGTATTGTTATGGAATTATGGGTTATTGGAGTTGAGTTTAGACTTGCACACACTAATAAAAAAAAAAAAAAAGGAGTTGAGCTTGGACTCTTGAATTGTAAGTAGTAAGTGGTAAGTAGTTATTAGACTTGTGTAGCAAATTTGTAACCTTATATAGAAGCCTACTTATATGATTCTTATGAATAAATAGAGGAATGAATGATTTGAAGTTTCCTGTATTCTCTTCTCAAGAAAAGAGGTTTGGCTCCCTCTTAATTAGTTAAGATATCATAAGTTCACCAGTAAAGTCAAAACCTATCTTTCATATATTAATCTTTTATTTAACACTATTTAACCTCTTATGAATTTGGGACAAGGTTTGTATCAATATTAGTACAAAAGGTGTCAATCCTAGAACTATCCAATTTAGTTAACATGATCAAACCTAAGTCCCAATCCCAATCATTAACAGGGTGTAACGATACCAATTTTTAAATGGCTCTATGCATTGTAAAAAAGGAAAAACTTTAATGGTTCCTAACAAGATTTTATTATTAGTGATGTGGATCTTTTCACTTTAGAAAACAGCTTAGAATACCAAGCCATGATGAATTCTATGGTTTTATTCTTCAAACTCTCTAAGATCACATGTAAGCTTCTTAAAATGATAACTAAGAGTTGGTGATGACCAAATAAATGAGTCCATATATGGTTTTAGTGCCATTACTAACTGATCGCTGTCGTGAACGAATCAAAATAAACTCTAACTAAACTGCGAGATAGTGATAAAAAAAGGATCGAACCCACAGGGAACTAGAAGGTTAAATTTATTAAGATTGAGGTAAATGTAAATTTATTAAGATTGAGGTAAATGTTGCTTTGAAAATAAAATCTAGAATTAAAATTAAATTAAGTAAGTCAATTAACAAAGATAAGAATTAATGAGAAGAAACTATCCTCAAGTCTCGAATCCGTTTTGGTATTTTTATCAATCTATCGTTCATACTTCTGTTCATTGAAATAATAAGTCCCAATGCAACCACAAAAATATAATCTTTGACTATTCTAAGCATAATTTATTTTATCAAGCACTATCATCTATCGCTTTCACTTTCGCTTAGCACACTTAGTTTGATTGGTTAAATGCCATTATTAGTGTATGTCAAAAATCAACATAAAATACCATTGCTTGAATAGAATAACTGAATCACAGAGACAAATATTCTAAACTAATTTAACCATTAAAAATCATCCACAATGAGAAGGGGTCTTTAATATCAAACAATCAAGTATGAATTCCAACCAAAAATTAAATAACAATAAATCAAAACTTCATCTAAACCTAAGGATAGAGAGGGAATTTAGCCGCTCATGGTACTAATGAATGAATGGCAGCAATAATGATGATGATGATGGATCCTCGATGCAATGGTAATGAACTTTGTGCAATACTGTTTAGGAAAATCCGTCCATAAGAAAGTATGATCCAAGAAGAAAGAACTATGAGAACCAAGAAAAAAAAAAATCAGAAAGGAATATTGTGTGGGAGGATTGATATGGGCAGCCTATATCCTATAGCATGAGTGTGGAGAGTGTCGAAAAGAGAATGACCAAAAGAGAGATATATAGGGAGAAAGAGAAGTGCCTAAGATGAGAGTTGGAATTGGATTTGGAAAGAAAGAGAGAGAGAGAGAGAGAGAGAGAGAGAGAGAGAGAGAGAGAGAGAACCGTGAGAGGGGCTGGAGAATTGGAAAAGAGAGGAATTATAGGAAATAGAATTGAGTTGTCCAAGAAAGAGAACGAAAAGAAGGAGAGAGAGAACGTGGAAAGTGAGAGATTGATAGGGATAAGAATATGAGAGAGAGAGAGAGGGGGGGATGGAGATCGATAGGGATAGGGGTGCGTGTGTTGTGAGAGCAAANAAAAAAAAAAAAAAAGGAGTTGAGCTTGGACTCTTGAATTGTAAGTAGTAAGTGGTAAGTAGTTATTAGACTTGTGTAGCAAATTTGTAACCTTATATAGAAGCCTACTTATATGATTCTTATGAATAAATAGAGGAATGAATGATTTGAAGTTTCCTGTATTCTCTTCTCAAGAAAAGAGGTTTGGCTCCCTCTTAGTTAGTTAAGATGTCATAAGTTCACCAGTAAAGCCAAAACCCATCTTTCATATATTTATCTTTTATTTAACACTATTTTTTCTCTCTTATCTTGTGTACACGTATCACTCTTTATAATATACTGCTATTTGTTTTCCATTTGCATCACTCGTGGGGATCGTGGAATTGTTTTTTTTTAGTTTATTTCTCATAATCTTTAACAAAAAATTATAATCGAACCCATAACATAATATAAAATCTCATAGGCATTTGATACATGGGGGAGACTTGTATGATTGGCAGTAGTCCAACAAACTAATGAGATCGTGCTTCTGGTTCTGATTTCTATAGATTGAATGGTCTCAATCATCCTGTTTCGCTGACTCTAGTTTAGTGCACCAATTGAAAGGTCATTCTAGGCTTTCTTGTGCACTTAAGGCACAATCCATCAGTAAAAATACCATTCCCGAAGAGTTAGAATTCTAAACTTATGTTAACACCCATTGGGCAAGGGTCAATCTAGAATTGGGGACAAGGTTTGTATCAATATTAGTACAAAAGGTGTCAATCCTAGAACTATTCAATTTAGTTAACATGATCAAACCTAAGTCCCAATCCCAATCATTAACAGGGTGTAACAATACCAATTTTTAAATGGCTCTATGCATTATAAAAAAGGAAAAACTTTAATGGTTCCTAACAAATGATTTTATTATTAGTGATGTGGATCTTTTCACTTTTAGAAAACAACTTAGAATACCAAGCCATGATGAATTCTATGGTTTTATTCTTCAAACTCTCTAAGATCACATGTAAGCTTCTTAAAATGATAACTAAGAGTTGGTGATGACCAAATAAATGAGTCCATATATGGTTTTAGTGCCATTACTAACTGATCGCTGTCGTGAACGAATCAAAAGAAACTCTAACTAAACTGCGAGATAGTGATAAAAAAAGGGTCGAACCCACAGGGAACTAGAAAGCTAAATTTATTAAGATTGAGGTAAATGTTGCTTTGAAAATAAAATCTAGAATTAAAATTAAATTAAGTAAGTCAATTAACAAAGATAAGAATTAATGAGAAGAAACTATCCTCAGGTCTCGAATCCGTTTTGGTATTTTTATCAATCTATCGTTCATACTTCTGTTCATTGAAATAATAAGTTCCAATGCAACCACAAAAATATAATCTTTGACTATTCTAAGCATAATTTATCTTATCAAGCACTATCATCTATCGCTTTCGTTTTCGCTTAGCACATTTAGTTTGATTGGCTAAAGGTCATTATTAGTGTATGTCAAAAATCAACATAAAATACCATTGCTTGAATAGAATAACTGAATCACAGAGACAAATATTCTAAACTAATTTAACCATTAAAAATCATCCACAATGAGAAGGGGTCTTTAATATCAAACAATCAAGTATGAATTCCAACAAGAAATTAAATAACAATAAATCAAAACTTCATCTAAACCTAAGGATAGAGAGGGGGCTTAGCCGCTCATGATACTAATGAATGAATGGCAGCAATAATGATGATGATGATGGATCCTCGATGCAATGGTAATGAACTTTGTGCAATACTGTCTAGGAAAATCCGTCCATAAGAAAGTATGATCCAAGAAGAAAGAACTATGAGAACTAAGAAAAAAAAAATCAGCAAGGAATATTGTGTGGGAGGAGTGATATGGGCAACCTATATCCTATCGCATGAGTGTGGAGAGTGTCAAAAAGAGAATGACCAAAAGAGAGATATATAGGGAGAAAGAGCAGTGCCTGGGATGAGAGTTGGAATTGGATTTGGAAAGAAAAAGGAGGGAGAGAGGGAGAGAGAGAGAGAGAGAGAGAGAGAGAACCGTGAGAGGGGCTGGAGAATTGGAAAAGAGAGGAATTATAGGAAATAGAATTGAGTTGTCCAAGAAAGAGAACGAAAAGAAGGAGAGAGAGAACGTGGAAAGTGCGAGATTGATAGGGATAAGAATATGAGAGAGAGAGAGAGAGAGGGGGGGGGATGGAGACCGATAGGGATAGGGGTGCATGTGTTGTGAGAGCAAAGAGGAGAGAGAACGTGGGAAGTGAGGATGTGAGAGAGAGTTCTAAGAGGGGATGGACTTGTGGGAGAGAGAAATCGTGTAGGGGGAGAGATAATTGGTGGGAGACGGAGAAAAAATAGAATGAGAGAGGATGTGCATGTGAGATGGGAGAGAGAGAGAAATTGTAGTCGGGAGAGATTCAGTGGGATATGGATGGTGGAAGAGGGGAATTTTAGGACAAAACAGAATCCTAATCTAATTTGGACAACAAGAGAGAAAAGATGAGAGGGGAGTATGAAATAGGGAGAGAAAGAGAACCATGGGGTTTTCTCTCTTTCTCTCCTAAATTTTTTTATTTTTTATTTTATTTTTTTTATATTCTCTTATTCTCTTGAAAATTTCAACTCTGCCCTGGATCCTTTGTCCTTGTTTTTAGACTGAATCATCTCCGTCCAGTTAGCATTAAATCTGTGCACATCTCTTGAAAACCCTACAATCAAAGATCATTACAATATATTGTAAAATTAATTATGAAAATCTATTTAAAATTAACAATTGAATAGTAATTTCATAAATAATTATGACTCGATCACTAATCAAATTTTATAGAAACATTTGTAAAGGTCCATTACTTGAAAACTTCACGGAGAGTAAATGCCACCCAAGTACATTATTCTATAGTCATAAAACATAAACATAAAAACACAAAATATACCCTTTGAAAGGGTCTAGCGGCTCTGGTTCCATCGAGTACGTAATCATGAGTATTTCAGCATTGGAACTATTGGAATCACATCCCAAAATCACATTTATTGTTTGGTACCAAAATCAGATCTTAATATCATCTGATTCTTATAACCATCACCCATGCAATACACATCAAGTTGTGCAGTCATACTTTCATCTATTAAAAAAAAAAAAAAAAAAAAAAGATAGAGCCTCCAAACAAAGCTCCTTAGTCACTCATGGTTCTAGATATAGGTATCAATTGCTATATCCGTCGTCACCGATACCAATATCAATATGATACTAGTCAAGTCGTATCAAGTGCAAATTAAAAAAATGTACCTTTTTTGCCTATATTTCTGATCCACATTCATATCGTATAATATGGGATACTGACAAATACCTACATGTATCGACAAATGAAATTGACTACGACATACCTTGGTGTATGGAGCAACTAATTTCTCTCCCTCTTGAGTATATTATTCGGGATAATAGTCCCTGTTCGATTGCTTAGAGTACACTATTGCCTCCTTATGTCAATCTCTCTCCTCCCTCCTATGAAATAATGCATCTTCCCCCCCCCCCCCCCCGGCAATCGTGGGAAAAGAGATATAAACATAGGGAGGCGTTAGCATGCCATACACTATCAGAAGAAAATTCAATCCCGTATTATATCTAGGGCAAGGGCTCTCTAAGTCTATAATGCACTCTACACCCAGACACATTAATCATTTAAAATAATATAATTGAAAAATTCAATGTGCCAAGCTCTCAATACATTATAAGTTTAGAGACACTTTTCCTTATATTTAACCTTACACCACCTTCACCCCACCAAACCTTTTCTTTAAAATTATGTTTGAATGTCAATAAAAGGAAAAAAAAAAAAGTTAAAAAAATTTAAATTTAAAGAGATACAAAAAAAAAAAAATCATTATGCAATTATGTAGCTGATCGCATTTAAATGGCAATGTGTTGAAGGTGTTACATTTTAAGTTTTACTGTTGTTGTCTGCAATTATAATGTAAAGATTGTTCTATATCTATTTTTCTCCTCAAACTTAGATTTTCTTGAAATTTGTATTTTTTATTAATTTCTTAACAACCAAACAAAGCCTAAGAAAAAATCACGCACTTGCCATTTGATTCCTAAATGGGATGGTTGGGTTCCTGAGTTTCACAAGGATTCTAATCCAACGGCTTCGATCATATGTTTATGACAGCATTGATGAGGAATGAGTCGGAAGGATCAGGTAGGGTTGTGGGGCCCGCAAGAATTGCAAGGCTGTAATGCTGTATCTCCCTCAGTTTCTCCTCGACCCTCGCCCTTGGAAGAATAGAGTTTGAATGGTTGATCTGACTCGACACACACACCAAGATTCGGTGACGGTGTGCGGATGACAGCTGTACAGGCGCTTATCGTACGCACCCGTTCCGTCGAGGAGGTCACTATTTGGCATCTCTTTAATTTAAGTTGCAAGTTGGGAGGGGATTGTGGTACAGTGGTCGGTGGTCCCTAATTCCCACACCCTACGGACACTGCTCGTCCCAGTCAAAAAAAAAAAAGGACTCTTTCAACGGACCACACCCTTTCCTCCCTTTTCCTAAACTAGAAACTCCGTTTAGACGGACACGCGCACGTGTTTGGATAACGACCGTTGAGGCGTGGTGACCGGTGTGTCTGCAGACTTTGGCAGCTTTCTTTTTCTTTTCTTCTCTTTGTAACCAAATGCCTAAAAAGGCACAAGTTTTCCACGAGGCCTTGGCACGGTTTAAGGCAAGGGTGTCACAAACTAACTCGAACCGACGGATTCGATCGATATGACATGTATCAATTAATTTGTATCGATATCGACATCAATTGGTTCTAACACTGTTTTAGATCATTGGGTTCAGGGTATAGAACAATTCTAATATGGGAGGATGGGAAACAAATTCATTCCATATAAGGCTCTTATTTGTGAGAGGAGAGATATGTAAATGTAGGCTCTGCCGCTTATTATGTGAGAGGGCATGAGAATGAATCTTCACTCTAATATCATTAGAAACTATTTTATCTATTTAAATGAATGGAGAGACGATAGCCATGTCGGATGTGAAGCCAATGGGGGGCATGGTTGTACTATGGTTTTTTGACAAGGAGCATAAAAAGAAAAGGATAGTTTGAGACGATGCATGATACCACTGATTTAAGGTTAATTTTTATCTCTTAGGGTAAAAGATTTCCCCTAGGTTTTATGGAACTTGTAACCCTACACAGGGTGTAATGGCAATCACACCCCTCATAAAATGAAAAAATTCCAACCCTATTAATACCAGGTGCATGCTTTCATTGGTCCTAGCACTTATGCAAGAGCCACACAACCTGGAACACCAATCACCCACGTTTTTCCTTATTAGGGCTTTGTTTGTTTCATTCTAAACATTCCATGTAAATACTTGCCAAAAAATATCTCAGTTCAATTTTTTTTATTAATACAAAACAGAGTATAGGATTGCTTTCTCATGCCCTCTCACATCCTAGCCATATGAATCTTAAACTAACAATATCTCTTCTCTTTAATAACTAAAAATTGTTTGTCGTGTCATGATTGATGTAGAGTAAGAGATTTTCTCCATGCTATTTTTGTGGAAAAATACTCTCGAGTTTTGCCAACTCAACATCAATTTATATTCACACGGATGCAATGCCAATGAGGCATGGTTGTAATGTGGTTCGTCATGAAAAAGCATAAAAAGAAAAAGATAGTTTGAGACAATGCATGACACCATCAGTTTGAGGATATTTTTCCTCTCTTAGGGTAAAAAGATTCTTACTAAGTTGCATGACACTTGGAACTAGACTTGGGGGGAAATGACAATTTCACCCCTCATAAAATGGGAAAATCCCAACCCTGTCAACCCTGTTGATACCAGGTGCATGCTTTCATTGGTCCTAACACTGATGCAAGGGTTTTTCTTTTAGTATCACCTAATTAGGGCTTTGTTTGCTTCATTGTAAACATTCCATGTAAATGACATTTTACTTGAAGAGTTTTTCATGTAAATTTTCTTTGCGTCAATGCCTTTTTTTTTTTTTTTTTTCTCTTGCACTAATACAAAATAGATTGGGGTTGCTTCCTCATGCCCTCTTGCATCCTAGTCATAAGATAGAATGGGATTGCTTTCTCATTCCCTCTCACATGCTCATCATACGAATCTCACATCAATGATGTCTCTTCTCCATCGTGAGTCTTCTACTGGAAAACCGTTTCCTGTGTCATAATTTGTGGAGAGTAGGATATTCTCTCGACACTATCTGCACATCTACCATGTCTCTTCTCCATATTCGTGAATCTTCTACTAAATAAAAACTGTTCCCATATCATGATTGGAGTAAAATAGGAGATTCTCTTCGCACTATCCCCGTAGAAAACCATTTTTTCATGATTATAAGGTAAGAATTTCTCACCGCTCCAATATGTAAACATCCTCTCAAGTTATGCCAACTCAGCATCGACTCAGATTCACACATACTCTAACCACGAGGCCACGTTTACCGGGTCCGAGAGAGGTGCCGACAACGTGTATTGCGTACACTCTGTGGACTTTTGCTCCAAGTGAGAAGCGAATTTGTCTTTGTGTCACAGAAGAAAACCATTTCTCTTCCCTTTGACATTTGTAAAAGTCAAATCAATAAAAGCAACTTTGACAAAAATATTAATAAAATATAAATCCTCTCTCTGTCTCACAGCCACATATAAATAATAAAACCGTGGCTGGTTTTTCCTCTCATCACTCTATAGCTCTCTTATCTTCTAAAGTCAGCGCGGTCCTCTCTCTCTCTCTCTCTTACCCAAAGGGGAGAAGCAGAAGCGGCAGCAGCGACGGCAGGGCAGAGACAAGCACAGAGCTGTTGGGACTTGGGAGTATCGATCGTCCCTCTCTCTCAGTCTGCGCAAGTTTCAAGGAAGAGATAACAGTCCCGTATGTTTGTCGACATGGGAGACGATTGGGATCTTCAGGCGGTGGTGAGAGGCTGCTACACCACCGCCACCTCCACCACCACCACCGCTACTTCAGCCCTCGCCACAACTTCCATGGAAGACCCTCCTTACTCCTCCTCTTGCTTTCCTCCTCCTCCTCCTCCTTTGGGTGACCACCAAGCCCTCTGTTTCCCCGATCTCCTTGAGAACTCAACGCCTCTTGAAGAATTAGAGGCGCTCTTCAAGCCTTTCTTCCCCAAGATGGAACCTTTCTCCCCACAGAGCAGCAACCCCACTTCCCTTCTCACCCATGGCGGATTCACAGACCAACAGAAACAGAAACCGCAGCAGCAGCAAGAAAAGCAGTCTCCCCAGTGTCTAACAGGGCCTACTACTGTTGTCCCTGCGACAACAACAACCAGTCATTCTCAGACCCCTCGATCGAAAAGAAGGTTCTTTAATTGTTCTCTGTTTTGTTGTTCCTTATTCTTAATTAGATTCTTTCTCAATCAAAATGAAAAAGATAGATTCCTACCCAGATGCCCATCTCCATCTCCTCAATCAAATTTCCTCCATTCCCCCCTTTTGCCTCTTATTGGTAACTTTCAATTTTTCTTTCTTTTAACAGGAAGAATCAACAGAAGAGGGTAGTTTGCCAAGTACCGGCAGAAGGCATTTCTTCTGATATGTGGGCTTGGCGTAAATATGGCCAGAAACCCATCAAAGGATCACCTTATCCGAGGTAGATCTCAATTGGGTTCTTTTTCTTTTTCTTTTTCTTCATTGTTCAATCTTTTTTACTAAATCAATCTTCTTGGTTTGATTCTCGTCTCAATAACAGGGGTTACTACAGGTGTAGCAGCTCAAAAGGGTGTTTAGCTAGAAAACAAGTGGAGCGGAGCCGCTCAGATCCGGGAACAATCATAATCACCTACACGGCGGAGCACAACCACCCAGTCCCCACCCACCGGAACTCTCTCGCTGGAAGTACTCGCCATAAGTTCCTCACTCCTCAAGGTTCCACACCAGAAAACGAACCCGGAACACCCACCAACAAACCATCTTGCTCTTCCCCTGTTTCGACTACAGGTCTCTCTCCAACGACTCCTTCAACTGCTGCCATGGAAGACGAGCTTCTGCAACAGTCGACGCAGGAGAACAGAGAGGAAGAAGAGGAAGAAATGGTTATGGATAACGATGAAGACGACGATATTCTTATCCCTGATATGATGATGGGAGACGACTTCTTCGAGGGTCTTGGTGAACTCGACGGACCAACCAGCGGCGCCGCCTTGGATGACCGTTTTCCCGACCAAGTACCGGCTACTTTTCCGCCTCCTTGGTTTTCTCATAACGCCACCACCGCCGCTGGTGGCAGCTGATCAGCCGGAAAAGTCGCGCCCCGACATTGGATTCTAAAGATTTCCCAACTTTCCATTTATCCCCTTTTGTCCGCCAAGTTGGAGAGAGAGAGAGAGAGAGAGAGAGAGAGAGTGGGGGAGATTCTCCACCCACAACACTTGTGTTTTTTAAAACGCCACCATTACCAAAGAGCAAAGAGCAGCATAAGAGTTATTCCATGTTGTTGGTCTTATTCTAATTAGATGAATCAGGAATTAGGAATCGTAGATTCTCTTAGTTTCGTAATCTCTGGTATGATTATGGATAATCATGATTCGGTGAACCATCCTTCTCCTGTGTAAAATGTATATCAAATAAAAGGTCAACGCAAATACTTCCAAAGCTATTTTTTTTTTAAATTTCTGTTGTCTTATTTTATTTTCCATTTTTTCCTTAAATTTAATTTTCTTTTAGGTTCCGAGTTGGGCCTTTATAAAAGTGTGCGTGACAGTCGTGTCACTTGTGTGGGTTCCTCGTCATGAAGAGCAACTCCGAAGTCCGAATCCTCACAAGAACGCACGGAGATGAACAATATTAAAAGGTGACACTGGGTCGGGTTTCTTAAAACCTAACCTAATTTTAGGCCGTCAATATTCAATTTAGGTCCAATTTAATCCTCTTATGTTTATGTTCAGGTCTAATTGGACCCTAATTGATCGTATCAAGGTCGGATTGAGTCAGACTAGGTTGGGTTGGGTTGACCTTGGTTTTTGCAATGTTTGAATTAATCTTCATTAATCTATTTTTACCATTCATATCTTATACATTATAAAATTATAAAAAAAAATGAAATATAAATTGAAACTCTAAATTCTAATATAAAAATTCAGGATTAAATTTCGAATTGGGCTGTATTGGGTTAGGTTGGGCCAGGTTGAGGCCTCAACCTGAGCCCGACCCAACCTTGACCCACGGTTGGGGTTTTTCAACCCCAACCTAACCCGCCATCGGGGTCAAAAAACTTGGCCCAAGCCCTATTCGAGCTGACGGTGGACTAGGGTTGGTTCAGATTGTCAGGGTCAAACTTTCATCCCTAATACACATCATGGTTTGAGAACTCAGTATCTAAGAACTGAATCGGTTAAGGTCAATATTGATCCAGATCACCTTGGATGGAATAGAAACACCTCTGATTGTACGTTTAAAGTTACTTTTTTGACCATTTTACCCATTTTCTGTACTGATCCACTGATACAGTATCGACCAAGAATTGGAATGAGTCAAAGTCAATACCAATTCAACCCAGCTGATTCCAATCAATAGTTTGATTTTAAAGTTTTTGGGATCGATTCCAATAGATTCTGATCCAATGATTGAATTATCAGGACCGATTCAACCCTCATTCTGAGTTTAAAATCAATACTGTCAATCTAAATCTTAACGGTCAAAGAACCAGATTGGAAGTGTTAAGAGTTTAAAATCCTTACTCATTAATGTCTGTTCTAGACTGTTAAACCTTGGAAAGTTTGGAGCATGGTTTAAAGAATTGGATTGAAAGCGGCAGATTTGAAGTTAGTTAATTCTGATTCTTTCTTAATGTGTTAATTCTGATTCTTTCTTAATGTCTAAACTTTTCTTTTGGATTAACCCTAGATGCAATTAATTATATATTTATTTTGGTTATTTTTTTTATTTTATTCAATAAAATTGTAGAAAATAAATGAAGTTTATCTTTAGGGCTTTTTTTAAGAGGCTGATTTTAAGGTTTTTGGGACTGATTCTAATCGATTTCAATCCTATGATTGGATCACTAGGACCGATTTGACCCCCATTCCGAGTTTAAAATCCTTGCTCATTATAGTCTATTCTAGATTGTTACAACTTGAACGGTTTGGAGCGTGGTTTAAAGAATCAAATTGGAATTGACATATTTGAATGCGTCAATAAAATTCGATTCTTGATTAATGTCTAAATGTCTTATTTGAATTCACCCTAAATGCAATTAATTCTTTATTATTATTGTTTTTTCTTTTAATCGGTAAAATGTAGAAAATAAATGAAGTTTACCTTTTGGGTATTTCGTCTAAGACGTTGATTTTAAGGTTTTTGGTAATGATTCCAATCAAATCCAATCAGATGTTTGGATCACTAAGACCGATTCAACCCCCATTCCTAGTCAGATTTTAATATCTATGCTCATTACCGTCTTTTCTAGGTTGTTACAACTTGGACAGTTTGAAGCATGGTTTAAAGAATCTGATTGAAATTGACATATTTGAAGCTAGTCAAATTCAATTATTGTCAATTCAAAATTAGTTTTTATTTAATTTTTTTTTTAACCAAAGTATCCGGGGCCAACTTATGTGCACCTAGACTAATCATCGAGGAGACTAGCACAGCAACCCATTGTCACGGTCTTCACTTAAATAACAAATAAATCTTTATTTTTTAGGTTTTTTTTTTAATCAATAAAATTGTAGAAAGTAAATGAAGTTTATCTTGTGGCAAAGTGTATAAAACTTTAGAATTTTTTTCCTAAAGATAATATATTTGTGGAAATCTTTGATGATTCTTCTTAATTTTTATTGTTTGAAGTTTTGACTGATTTGATCAAATCCGATTCAAAATCGATTGTGGCTGATCTCATATCAAATTTTAGGTTTCTATACCTTGGTTTGGTTTGGAGATTCAATTAATGTAAAGGAGACTCTAGGATGAGGAGTGCTTAGAAAATGACTTGGACAATGTTAAATAATGTAATCTAATTTGTTGACTTATCCATGTTTTGAGGTGTTTTCCTTTTAAGGGTTTCTGTTCATGTCATATAGATATTATAATTAAATCAAGTGGGTGGGGATTTGAGATCTGTCATGAAATTTATATGATAATCACTCCCTAACTTTTTCCTAAATGAGGGGATGATTTGGTGTTGGTTTGCTGTTAGCTAAAAGCAGGACATGCTTATTAATTAGGGAGAGGTTTTCCAAAGTGAAAAAGGTTTTTTATGCCACCCTAATTGTGTGTGTGGAGAGAGAGAGAGAGAGAGAGAGAGAGAGAGTCAAGGTCAGGTTCTTCACCTGAGTGCTCATCATTCAGGTCTTGTCCTTAGCTATCTGGGCAAGCGCCATGAGTCCAGGCGATGATCCAATAGATCTTGGCGCTTCATTCTTCACACCTTTATTAGCGCCTCACTCAAAAAGCTGGATCATCATCTTGCCATGTGGCGCTCGCCCAGATAACTATGTGTTGACTTGTGTGATGAGCGCTAAAGAGAGGAGTCGAATCCCGAATGTCAAGTGTAGTTAGAAAGTTTTCCCTCCTAGATCAGTCAATAGTCAATAGCAATCTATGATCCCAAGTGTGATTTATAGTTTATCAAATCTTCATTCCTCAACCATGAAATTGAAAAATTGGAGCTTCTCCATGAATGCTAGGGTTTTCCTCAAGAGCTACGTATCACATTTAAGATTTTTGTATTTCCTTGAGAAAGTGTTTCTCCAACAAAGAGCTATGTATCACATTTATATAGTTTTGTCCTAAAGCACAAATTTATAGGGCTTTGGTCCCCGAAAGTGAAGAATCCCAAATACAATCCACTATAGATGAGAGTATAGACCATCAAGCTAAGGGTAAGATTACAACATCAATGTGGTCCATAAGGTGCTTCATTTTGGATATGATATAGAAGGGAAGAGTATAGGAAAAAGTCAATATGTCCGTAAGATTGGATATGAACAAAGTACATGGGAGTTGGAGGGGGCAAAAATAATAGTTTTGAACTTTGGCTTCTTCTATCAAATTTCTACATCCTACGCGGTCAATGTGGAATCACCTATGCCACAAAAATAATGCCATAAAAAATGATTTTATCTACAAGTGGCCCTTATGATTAGGTGGAGGAGAGAGCGTGTGTGTAAGTCTCACATGATCAAGATGTAAGAGGGCGTGAAAAATAAGGGAAAAAGAACTTTATCTTGGAGTGTATCCTATGTTAGCACTCTCTGTAGAAATGCAACCTTGAAAACGATGCATAAAGTAATGGAAAATCAAGAACAAACAGTGCACATAGATTTTCGAGTTTTGGCAAGATTGCCTACATCTTCAGTGAGATGAGATTATGCTTCACCATCAATGAAGTATAGGGTTACAATGCTCATCCTCACACCGTTCAGAATTGCTAACAGGGACCTTGTTATAAATATATAACAAAAAATAATACTAATAACAGAAAGTACAAAATTGACCTTAGTAAACGAGTCCCAAATAAAATTGCCACTTTATCAATGCGCAGCACGTTAATGGGAGACTGCACAGAGACATCGGGGTAGAGGGGCAGTGCAGTGTAGTTTTTCTGTGCCTGTTTGTGTCTTGACATAAATTCACAAAAGTAACCAACAAGGTTCTTTTTCTCTTTCATTTATAATTAGTTGAATGATACTTCCTTAGAAGCTTATTTGAAGATAAATTCTCTCATTTCACGAAAGTTAAGCATTTTCGAACTTCAAGTCTTAAGGTATCTTAAGAACCTAAAGCCTTATTGAAACTGATTGTGAATACCGGCCATGCCACACAAGAGAGAGAGAGAGAGAGAGAGAGAGAGAAATCATTGGAGAACTGCTGGAAAATTAGAGGGAAACGATTGACACCAGAGCTTCAGCCAAATCGTTGAAGAGGTGAGATGTATAGGAGAGAGAGACAAGAGGATAGTTGAGATTTGAAGATGAGATGGACTTCCAAAGTCAGGAAGGGCAACTCGTGCATTTTGAATGCAAGAAAGGACAAGTCAAAAGGAGAAAGGGTTTTCTTTCTCAACCTCAAACATGTCGTGTGTATCCTCCCAATGATTTTATATTATTTTTGAAAACAAAAACAATCTTAGAAGCCAACATGGCATCTACACCAAGACACAGGGAGGGTACAATGATCACCTCATATTTCACACCCCATAAGAATCGAAAATCCCACCATTGTTGATGCTTTCGCATATGCTCTCACTGGTTCCTGTGCTGATGCAAGGATCACACTGCCTCTTAGGAAACACTCTCCCATTTTTTTAGGGGAGAGAAAAATATTTAAAATAAAAAATTAATGAAAAAATGTAGGAAACATTATTCGTTACAAAATGAAAAACTTTTGCCACCAAGTGGGAAGAATCCTTTGCACACTAGTGATGTGATCATAAAAGTGAGTCTTGTTCCGTTAACAAACTCTTATTCCCCATTGATGAATTCCGAAATATACTCCCCTTGATCACTAGATAGTATTCTTGGCCATGGGCAAGGATTCTCCCTTCACCGAAACTTGGCCTTATAAAATTATCCTCACAAAAGACTGCTATAGGGAAGGGGGAGGGGGTGGAATTGTTGCTTAACCAAAAGGGACCAAAGTCATCAAACCGGGTTGGGTTTAGCCTAAACCTAATTCTAAAAGCCCAGGCGGATATGATGGGCCGGTCACCACTCATCAGGGCCCATTAAACGGTGATCCAAATGGCATCTCAAAACCAGTAGCGCAGGCATTGGGGTGTTGCGAAAAACCACCTGAAGATCACACACAGTGTTCTCTGTGGAGAGGGAGAGGGAGAGGGAGAGGGAGAAGGAGAAGATGTTCCTTAAGAGGTTCGCTGGGCCATTGTTGGCGAAGGTGAAGGAGACGACGGGGATCGTGGGTCTGGATGTGGTGCCGAATGCAAGAGAAGTGTTGGTGTCACTCTACTCGAAGACCTTGAAAGAGATCCAAGCTGTCCCAGAGGACGAGGGTTACAGAAAAGCTGTCGAGAGCTTCACGAGGCATCGTCTCAAGGTATGCCAGGAAGAAGAGGATTGGGAGCAGATCGAGAAGCGCATCGGCTGTGGTCAGGTCGAAGAGCTTATCGAAGAAGCCCAGGATGAGCTCAAACTCATCGACAAGATGATCGGTCCGTTTTATCCCCTTCCTCTTCTTCTTCTTAACATTATTAATCTTCTTAATTCAAATTATTTGATTTGGAATAGATACACCAGAAACAATAACAATAACAACGACAAAGAACAGCATTGAAATTTTGATTGGGTTTTCCCCTAGATAGATTCACGCTCGAGGTCCTGTTCTAGAATAGTAACCTGTGGCTCATATTGCTGGCTAATCACTTGCTATGATAAAAGTACTTTATGGCGTCTAATTGGTATGTGGAATTGAATTGGTTGAATTCGTCTAATTGGTGTGTGTGTGTGTGTGTGGGAACAGTTCGCTACTATGGCCTGTTGAGTTTTGAGGAGTATTCAACCTCCTTGAATTTCGTTCAGCCGTTCTTCCATACCTTAACTGTTTCAACATGCCACCTATTGGATTTTCTGGTGGTAATTTTTTAATTGCACGAGGAGCTATGTTACATGGTTGGTTTTGAAAGAGAATCTGTTGTTGATTTTGGTATATTGGCTCATATCCTTAATAATATAACACTTATTTGGGAACATGGATGGATTTTGGATCTTCCTCTCTTAGGGTACATAAGTTAGTGTGTTGGGCATTGTCCGGTGGGATGGGGGTCATGCTGTCATTGTTCATCATTTCAAAATCTTTGTTTCGTATTCCTGTCAACAGGCAAAATTCTTCCATAAATTTGCTAGTGTGGTTCAATTCATGTTGCTGTTAATGGATGCTGATTATGTCTAAAGCTAAGAAGTCGGGAAATTTTGCAAATCAGTGAAGGCACTTCTTAAGTGTTGCATCAAGGATAAGGCTTTGTACAATCTGCACATTTAAGTTGAGTAGTTGTGATTGTGCTTTTGTTGGGTTAAGGAGATCAAAGTGATCAGTGAATCATCACAATCGTCCAGCATTGAAATACTTGATCAGCCACAACTAGGTCCCCAATGTGTGACATTACATGGGAGTTAATAAAGTCTACAAATGTTGATATGTTCATTGAATGATATCATTGTTTGCTGTTGTTTGTTGCAGATGAATTCATTTGTTTGTTGTTGATGAATTCATTATGCTATGTTCTTTAACGGAATTGATGTAGTTCTATTTGCAGTTTCTTGGATTTGGGTGTCTTCTAACTAGTCATGTGTACCGTGATAAGAGAATTGGACACCTTCTTCTTATTCTTCTTCTTTTTGAGAGTGTGTGTGTGTGTGTGTGTGTGTGTGTGTGATCTTATTATTATTACAAGACTGATACGTAGGCACAAATGTTAAGAGACAGGAGAGGGAGTAAGGAAATACCCTTGTGGCTTCCTTTACTATATTTAGTAAATATGTTGTTTGGATGTAAATTTTATTTTACTTTTTAAATCCAAGGAATTTGATCATAATGTAAAGTGAATTTAATAACCAAAATTGGTATGTTTTGGAGTTAGTTATACCATCATGTGAGGTGATGATTACAAAAATTTCCACTTTTGTATTGATTTGTTTCACTTTCCATTCCTTTATTTCCTTTGCATACAAACGGAGCCTACAGGCTTTTGTAGGGTCCCAGGTACCAGGGTTTGGGCCTCCCGTCCTTCATCTTCCCTTATCCCTAGGAATTTACTAGAAGCCTGATTGTTTGATCAACGAGACGAATGTAAGCTCCTTGTATATGTTCTTTGGAGCTAGAACCCATCAATAGAATGAAATGATATAATGGTAAGCCTAGGACCCCCTGCTCGCCCTTAAGATCCCGAAAGGGGGCCACCTTGCTTCTATTATATATAATAAAAACCTGGGTCGCAACTGGTCTTTGCCTGAACAAAGCAGAATAGTGGATAGTTCCAAAGAACCCTAGCAAAGGTGAAAAGCAGTGGGGGGTTTTCACAAGTTTCTTTATGCCAAATCCTTCTTCTATGGGCCTTGATGGTCTGACAATGGGACTTGGAATTCCTAGATCTGCCCCCTAGACAGTCCCCATTTATTTTTTAGCTAATGGTTTATAATGTTATAATGCTGTGGGCTTAAATGATTGTGACAGGCTTTGAAGCAATACCATTACAGTTCTAAGCCACATGAATAGTGAGACATTTTATGGATTGGCCACAGGAATCAATTTTGTTTCAACATATAACCCCTGGCACTCCATTAATAGTGATTTTTATTTTTTATGAATAATATTAGTATTCTTGAATAAAAGTGATGGACTTGCATGTGTGTGGCTGGACTGACATGACCCAATCTGGAAACTCAGACCAAGACGAACCAAAATCAAACCAGGTTCCTAGTCCAATAGGGTCGTAGGGCTTAATATCGTAATCTTTTATTTCATTTTATTTTGTTTTATTTTGGAAGTTAGATAATGTAGGATAGTTTCCCAGTTTTAGTTGATTTCAGTTTCTGTTTTAGGATTGGATTAGGTGGCACTTTTCTTTGCTCTTTTTATTTATATGTAAGCTTCCCAATGATGGAGCAGAATGAATATTGATTTTAAAAGAGGAATTTCTCCCTCATGGTGGTGAGTGGTTGTGTGTGTTGTTCGCCTGAGCGGTCGGCGACTGTGGTTCTCTCTCCTCTGATTCCTCTTGATCGGGTAAACTTCTCACCTCCTTTCTTTTTTTTTCTCCTTTTCTGTTCATCTTTCCTTTTATGTTCTTCCTTCTTCTACTATTTCCGTTCTTTACTGTTACTTTGTTTTGGGTGATAATTGCAGCCCATATACAATTGACAAGCTCTCTTAGATCCTCTTCTTTTGGCCTTAAATTCTTGATTCTGGAACTAACCCTTAGGATGATGCTGCCTGCAAAATTTCAGTTTGAAAGCTTGCTGGAATAAAGAGAGTTCCAAATTGAAACCATCTATGGTTCCTTACCTTCTGCTTGGACTGGTTGCAGGATTTTTTTATTAATTTTACGGATGATTGCTTGGTCTGATTTCGGGCATATTTGAGAGGGTTGGAAGTTGAGATATTAAACCCAAATCTGCTATTGATTTGAAGCTTGGGTTGCTGTTGCCATCGCAAACTCTTCCTCTTCCTCTTCCTCTTCCATCAGTACTGTTCATATAGTGAGGAAGAAGATCTCTTCTTCTTATCGCTGTTAAAGACTTATTTTATGTTGTTTACACAATTCCTTATATTTTCACGTTTGTTTAATTCATTTCCCATACTTATTTTAATTTTCAGAAACCAAGGTTCATGGTATCGGGTTTCAATCTCTGGGGAGACAGAAATTACGGTGAAAACCTGGGAAATTTAGAGGATACCGGGGAATTTTTCCTGGTATGGTGGAAACTTAGGCTTTGATCCCCAAACAATGTTTTTTTTGCCTGATTTTTTGTGTACAACCTATTTTAAACATTTGTAACACATTCACATCATTAGTTTCATAAAAAAAACACAAAGTCTTACTTGTGTGGTGAACCAAAGGTTTGATAATCATTACGCTGACTTGTTAGCTTAAATTTTGAAACTTTACTGCATAATGACTATATATAGTCTACAATTTACATCAAAACATAAGACATAATCCAAATGATCCAAAATAGATAAAAATATTGCATCATCGACAGTTATCTATCAACACTGAACAGTAGTGACTCAATTATTCAACACTCGAAAGTAGTGACTCAATTCCAAGTAGAGTGTCTAGGCGGTTCCATCCAAATAGTGACTTACTACCCTCAAGGCACGCATGTTATCTTTTTTAACATTATTTAGTAAGCTATATATACGTTAAATCATAAAAAATCAACATTAAGCCGCATCAAATTATTAAAATCAACATTTAGCCACATCAAATCATAAAAAATCAACATTAAGTCACATTAAGTTATAAAGAATCAACATTTAGAGAAATGCTCTTGTTCTATAATAAGTTTGACTAGTCAAATGATTTTTTTTTTTAAATGAGACTTTTGTATTAAGTATAACATAAAACCAACTTTCCAACAAGTCTAAGTTTACTTAAATCTGAGTTGTAATGACATAGTTATGTTCCGGTCAAACTTATTTTAAAGTGCGCGAATGCTGTTAAAATCGCCTAAATGAAAATAATTTTAGGGATATCAAAACAAAATATTATTTTACCAGACTTTTGGTTTTTAACAATGTTTTAACATTATAGGATTTATAAAATTTTCATAATTGAGAAAAACCCCAGCATTTAAAAGTTGAAAATTGCCCCTATAGCCAAAATCCAATTTTTGTTCTTGGACTGGAGGTTGACTTTTATTCTTTAGGAATTTGATTTTTAAACTATTTTTATTGGATTCAAATAGGGGGTATTTCCTTATTTAAGAATAATATCTTAAGTAAATATAAAAAAATTTTATTTAATTGATATTTGGCATAAATAAGTGCCAAAAAATGAATATCTCTACTGTTATATTTGGCATAAATAAGTGCCAAAAAATGGAAATCTCCACTGTTTCCCCAAGTTTGCCACACTTGGGAGACAAAATGCACAAGAGAAGGTCGAAATTTCCCATGTTTCGGTCGAAACATGGGAAACCTGGTTGAAACATGTCGAAACCAGGTCGAAATAGGTATTTTTTAAAATCCCCTAAGGTTTCATTTTGACCTGGGTCGATACCTGCGAAACATTTGATTCGCATGTTTCGGTCGAGTTCTCGAACCATGTCAGAACAACCTCCTCTTCAATATTTAATTCCAGTTAAGTCCCTAAATCTATTTTTTCTTCACTTGTTCTTAAGAATTTACATTTATTTACAGAAGTGCCACTTATTCTTCTATTTAAAGGATTTCACCATTTTATTGGGCCCATGGTGACTCGAACTCGACGTTTTGTGAACTGGGGTTGCATTAAAAAGGTTGGAGGAAATGTATTTCTTGCCACGTCACTTGAAGGATATAGGGCTGAAAATTGCTCATGGCTTGAGGATATCCTAAGGAACATGTTGACATTTTTGGACATGCAAGTTCCAACTCAGCTTTCATGCGTCAACTTATGTATGTACGTGTATATATATATATATATAGTATAGGGGGAAAATATATATAGGGAAAATGTCTTGGTGGGGCTGTCAAGAATTCGTTATCGCATTCCTCTTTTCATAATAGGTTGGATGATGGATTGTCTTGGTGGTGGACATAATGCATATAGGACGCTTTGGCTTGACCGATCTATATGGTACGTCAAGTAGGCAGTTGGTGCCTTATTATAGTCTATCGTTATAAGCATGTGGTTGATTTGTAGTGGTTCGTCAGGTTGACAGCCGGCACTTATTATAATTAGCCATAACCCGTCAATCTTTTTACATAGATCCTTGCGCTCATCCTTGCTTGGAATCTCCATGTAGCCGACCCCATTAAGTTGGTATAAGGTTCTGTTGTTGCATATGAAAAATGTACACACTAGTAGGTTGTAATGGAATTTTACTCACTAGTATCTTATTGACTGTTGGAGTTCCCTCTCTACACCTTTCTCAGTCGTTCAACTATCTATTGTTGCAATCTATTCTTTCCACCGCCTCCACTCTCTCTCTCTCTCTCTCTCTCTCTCTCTCTCTCTCTCTCTCTTAGTGTCTTTCATCTATCATCTCCCTCCCGCATCCCCCCCTCTCTCTCCCCCTACCACTTCTCTCCTCTACCCACTAATCTCCTCCACCTTGCTATCCCCTACCTAAAATATTAACACTCCATGCCCACTAATGAAAATGACAACAATGATCCAAAACAGAGAAACTCTGTCCTCTCTCCTCCCCTTGCACGCACACCTTGTAGCCCCTTGACAACTCCTTCCTTCCTTGAGCCATCCCACCCCTGGAACTTCCCCTTCCCAATCCATGCGCCAACTCCCTACAAATCCCCACCCCCACTGCCTCACTCCCCATTGCCTGTGCTGTCTTGTACTTGCCCCTATCCATGCCCCTCCTCCCCCTCCCCCTCAGCCAGTTTCTCTAATTCTCTAGAACACACCAGTTACCCTTGATTACCCTTCTCCAATCGTTGTATTGGCTTTTGTTTTAGCAATGTCAGGGATCAAATAATCATACACAATCTTGACCAAACTAGATTAAGGTGAGCATGAAACTACAAAGGGACACTTCAGTCCAATTCAACACAGGTTTTTTCCAAAAGAAATCAAGAAAACTAATACAGCTTCAACGCCACCCGGTTAAGCAAATGGCATCAAATAAGAAATGTTGAATTATTTTTTAAGAGACTTTATGTTGTAGAGATCCTCGAGGTCGATTTAGAGTTTAGATTGCTCGGATTAATGTTCAGTCGTCTTGTTGAGGAACAATAGATCTCGCACATGTGTCAAGGATCAAATAATTATACACAATCTTGACCAAACTAGACTCAGGTGGGCATGAAACTGCAAAGGGACACTTCGGCCAATCCAACACTGGTTTTCTCCAAAAGAAAAAAAGAAAACTGATATAGCTTCAACGCCACCTAGTTAAGGAAATGGCATCAAATAAGAAATGTTGAATTATTTTCTATTAAGAGATTTTTTGTTGTACAGATCCTCGAGGTCGATTTAGATTGCTCAGATTAATGTTCAGTATTCTTGTTGAGGAACAATAGATCTCGCACATGTGTTGGGAATCACACTTGGTGATGACAATGGTGACGAAGAGGCAAGGGGAGGGGGAGAGGGATATAAAGGTGGGGATGGGGAGAGAAAGGGTGGGGAATGGTGGAGTTGTAAGAGAGGGGGGAGGGGGAGGGGGTACAGAGGCGGGGAGGGGAAGAGAGAGAGAGAGGGTAGGAAGGAGGTGGTGAGGGAAGGGGGAGTTGTAGGGGAGGGGAGCAGAAGGCAAGGCAGGGAGGGGGATGGGGGAGGAGGAGCCACAGGGGAGGGAGCAATCTCGTTGTCAATCCACTGCAACTCATCTCTTAAACAAGGAAATGGCAATGACAAAGCCATCTTGATGCTAGCAGCACTGGTGGGTTGAGCGCTAAGTGGAGAGAGAGAGAGAGAGAGAGAGAGAGAGAGAGAGAGAGAGAGAGAGAGAGAGAGAGAGAGAGAATGGGTTGAACGACTGGGATGCAAAGAGGGAGATCCGACATTTAATTAGGTGCTTGTGTATAAAATTCCATTAAATTGGTAGTGTTTAGACCCTCTCCCATATGTATATATACACGCACTCACATTTCAAAAAAAGTGACTTGTTCATAGTTTCTTCTGAACCTTTAACTCAGATTTTTTTCCCCTCAATCTACTACTAGTTGGTTTTAATTCTAGTTAAAGCTTTTAGTTACAACGGATTGTGTTTAGTTATAATATTCCCTTTTGAACTCCTTAAATATATGTGTTTTAGATGAAGAATCTTGTCCCTGCTTTTGGACTATCTACTGATTATATTATCCATATTCTTCTTAGCTGTGAGTTAGGGACTACACTACGAAATCCTTTTTGAACTTAATCAATTTAAAACTTGTCACCGATCCCCTTTGCTTTATCCAAGTGCCGTAATATTCGCACCCCACTCCTTATACCACTAGAGATGTGACTAGGATGCTTACCGCCATCCTATGCAACCTGCCAGAATCACAAATGCAATATCTTATACTCATAGTCCATGATCAAGAATCATAATAATCAGAGGCAACTGAATGATAAAAGATATGACATTGATTCTTGCGCTGATGAACATAACGTGATAGAATATTAGAATAATAAACTTTATTTTCGTTCTCCTATCAACAAAACATATATAATAAATATCACAAAAGTATAACATCTAAAAAATATATATAATAAAATCACAAAAGTATAACATCTCAAAAATATGATGGTGGAGAGCACTGCATCCTCGTTCACGGTGCACTGTATGCACAATCATCGCAAGCACAACCCACGTCGTGCTCCTCGTATTCTAGAGTCCACCAATCTCTATTGTACTCAGCCATGGAGGAAGAAGTATCATTGCTTATCGGGGCAACAATACCTGCATCATCATCTGAAAAGGAACACAAACATGGTGATGTAGATAAGTCACTTGGGTTTATTTTATTGCAAATAAGCCTTGGGTTGTGTTATATATGTGTTGGGCCTTTGATCCCATGGGTTTTCTTTGAAATGAGCCACTTTAATGGGTCTACAATATGGGTAGAAGGTAGAAAAACGAGATTTAATTCATTAGTTTAGTTAGTTGCTATTTAATTCAATAAAGGCCCATTAGGCCATTGGTCGGTTGTAAAGTCTTATATGGACTATTAGTTAGTTAGTCCTACTCTATGTTGGAGTCATAAAGTCAAGTCCTAGTCCTAGTCCTAGTCTTATTTTGAATTCCTAGTTGTAGTAGGAGTGTGTAATCATATTGGGAAACTGGCTCTTAGTTGTAGTAGGAGTGTCTAGTCCTATTGGGAAACTAGTTTCTAGTAGTAGTTTAATTGCTATTATGTTCTCTATAAATGGAGGAGCCTATGTACTTATAATTGCAGATTTGAATGAATGAATGAATTATTGAGTGATTACTCTTTAGCTAAAAAAACTGTTATTGAGAGGTGAATTGCCTAAACCTTTGAGGGGTGTGATACCCAAAACCTGAGGGGTGAGATGCTCATTCCTTTATTCTCTTTCACCCTTCTCAACCCTCCATTGATTCTTCTTTTTCTATTTTCATTTTTTGTTTATTGTTATTAGAAGTTCAGACCTGTTAAAGCATACAAAATCAGAATCAGCCAGCCAAAGAGTTCTTGTTCTTGAAGCCAATCGACCCTCATTGCTGCCCAAGTTTGAGATCTGATCTACAGATCCTTTGAAGGACGGGTTCTATACTCTAAGAAGATCAATCGATCATCTCTTGAAGGTTATCTGAAGAAGACAAGTTGTTGTTCCAGCAGAATTCTTCACATTCTCTCTCCTAGGTCTGAAAATCAAGAACGCACATAACTCCATAACTAGCCATCAGAAGCCCTTCAAATTTGGGGGTTTTTGTACCCTCCCTAGGGACTATCTACACCCAAAAGTGCAGCTCAATCGGACTCCCACAGACCTGGCCGCACCTTTCTCTCTTCAGCTCTATAGAAGGTATTTCTCTCTCCTATCGGGTTGGGTTTTGGGCTGTTTTTACTCCTATATGGGTATTGTATCCTTGGGGGTTTATTTGATGGTCTTATTTCTTTGTTCCCTGCTTCTATTTGTATTGTTTGAGGTTATAAACTGCTGGGGTAGTTTCTTGTAATCTAATCCTGTATTACATAGTGTGAGCTTTACTAAGCTTAGTGGGGGGATTGTGAACATGCAAGCAGTCACAGATTGTCCATGATGCGGTGCATGGATTTATTTTATTGTTAACCTAAACAACGAGAAACTAAGTCATGGGTCCATAATGTTAATGCAACACAATAGGCAGTATCCCTGGTCTCAGAATCGGTCATCGGTCACCCTACGATACAAACCCTAATTGCAAAATGGAATTAGTCAATCCTGAAATGCGTTGTCAGTTGCCTAACAAGCCCCGATAACCCTGTCCTAGTGCCATGGTCCTAGAATCATCCATCGGTCACCTGGGCTTGGTCCACCTCTGGCTGAACTCACATCGTACCGCATAAGTAGCATTTTGAAAAATCTTATCAAACCTACCATTGTGGGTTATCCAACACGTAACCCTTGTTGCCAAGGGTCATGGCATAAGGTCAATTATCCTAACTGTATGTTATATATATGTCCTCGCATAGTCATACATATACATACAATCAAGTATGGTGAATAATATTTGTCACAATGGCAATTGTGGTCCATTTCCCAACTTCAGCAATGCCTTCAACCATATCTTCAGGGTGTTCAGTGAAAATTGACTCATTGTTTCAGAGAAGGAAACCCAATAGCAGATTATCTAGCGAAAGTTGCGCAAAAAGTGGTGTCTCCTCCATTCCTCCATCCCTCCCTATCTATGTTCAGACTGAAGTTAGGGTAGATACGGAGAAAAGGCCAAGATTTAGATTTTATTAATATTGTTTCTTTGGTAGAGTATGAATCCCTTTCCCTGTTGATGGCAATGCCAAAGGTGGGGAAGTGATTCCGGATTTTTTCCCACCACATTCTTGTATTGTCTCTGGTGTCTTCTAGACTTTAGCCTATATATTTCTTTTTCTTTTTCTTTTCTTTCTTAATATGAATGACCTTTTAGCAAAAAAAAATAAATTAATAACAATAACATGCATTAGTATGGCAATCACGGTCCCAGAATCTTCCCTCAGCCACACTGGATCCCATTTCCCACACACAACATGCAAGTCAAGCAGTATAGATTAAAGCATATACATTTCAAGTTATGAACTTCAAAACATGTGAACACATGCATCATGCAACAATTCATAGAATTGAAAACACCCCATAAAGAAATTAGACCAACCCACTCACCTTGTCAGTTGACTTGCCGAATATAACCCAGAATTAAATCCTGAATACAACCCGATAGGCCTCACCGAGAAGTTTGTCTTTGACCTAAAACCATGTGTAGCAGTGTGTTAACTTATGCATTGAGAATCCCTAAAAAGATTGTCCAAAAAGATCTGGGAAAAACACAATTTGGGTCCACCGGTAGATGGCACTGGTCGATTGACCAGTGGCTACAAGTCCTCAACAGACTCTCAACCAGTAGATCGCATTGGTTGATTGAGGATCGACCGGTGGCAGTACCATGGGAGTCCGAGAACTGTTCTTCAGTTCTGACTTTGACCACCACAGCCCTATGGTTATTTTGGTCTGTAGGGTGGAGGATTAATCCACCTTCTGTTTGAGCTCAACGGACCTAAGTTCTACCAAATATAGTGGAAGTTACGATTGAATGTGTGATCATAACCCTAAAAACTTAGGTTTTCATAAAATTCATTCTAACATCTTGGAAACCATCTGTCATTGGGTTGAGGGTGTGCAAGAGAGTTCAATACTCTCAAGGAAGCACACACACTAGCTGACTATAAGTCTCAGCACTAAAACCCAGCAAAAATCCCTTGCCCTAGGTCTTACGAACTTTAGAAACAAAAAGGGAGGGATGGAGAACAAGGAATACCTTGGGTTGAGTGTGGACAGCAAGGCTATGCAAATCCAAGCTCCTTCTCCCTTTCTCCTTTTTCTTCTCCTTTCTTTTTTTCTTCCTCTCCCTCTCATGGTTCTAGACTCGTGAGTTATGAGCCTTAAGAGGCTCATCTCCTTATATAGGCAAAGGTCACTAAGGCCTGTTTGTCTAATTAATGCAATTTTTACCAAAACTCATCAACTCTCTTGTCGGACCATGCGGGGCCACCACCACCTTGACCTTGTAAGGTGTTTGAAATTGTAGATGGATCTCAAGATGTGATGAGACACGCGTAGTGGGGCCTAACACAAAGTTTAAATACGAAGCACAGGGCCATACAGACAATTATCCATTTCGGGGGATTTCAGACCCACTGGTTGAAGCTTCCGGTAGATCAGTCGATCAATCGGTTGATTGACTGGTTGGTCATATCTGCCCTGTTCGAACTGGATTTTCTCCAGTATTCTTGCCTACTCTTAAGGGTGTTCCTGTAGGAGTTTCTGCACAGTAAAATGGTGTAATTCTACCATGCATTTATAGGTTAAAGCAACGCGATTCGGTTACTTACTACCAAACATCTGGAAGTCCCTGCAGATATCTCTTTCTACTACCCTCACACTATGAGCATGTACATGGAGGGTCAATTAATCTATCTGACTCCTCGACTTCTATAGTCCACATGTCACCGGTATTGACAGTCGCTGGAGCAGCAGCTATTATGACAAGTTCAAATTAAACCGGGTTTGGGCATGGGTGTAACAGTAATTCTGATATATATGTTATAGGCGCATTTGAAAGAGTTAGGAATGTTTGAAAGTGGGATTTAGAAAACTGACTAGGTATAAAAACCCACAAACAATAATTAACATGACACTTGTAAAACTGAATCCCTTTTATGAGAAATTGAGTATTTTGAAGAGTATGGAGGTTTCTTCCATAAGAGTACGATAACATGCTTAAGTCGGAAAGTTGTGCATGTAATCAACAGAATATTGAGGTAGAGCAAAGAGAAAAGATCCCTCTTTGACATCTTTGCAAATACCCTGGTTTCCAGCTGAATTCCTTGGGAATAAAATCCAGGAATGATCAAATTTCTAAAGTTTTCAGATGTAAATAATTGTTCTCTTAATAGCCCATCAAAAATCTTTTCTTTTCAAGACAGCCAGAGTACCAATTTTTTTCATGGTCCAGTTGATCCATAAAAGGGAGAGATTGAAGAGGATATTGCCTATACATTTAGAGATGGGTGGATGAAGTGGAGGTGCTTTGAGGTACTATGTGCTTGATGCATAACATCAAAATTAAAAATACATTTTTGGGATTGCTGTATGACCAGCCATGCTTTGTTGGGCAAAATATTGGGCGACTAAGAGAACACATAATTTGGATGTAGCTGAATGTGGATTTGAGATGGATGAATACGGAAAATGTAGAAAGTAGAATAGAATCGACGGTATATATGGGAACTGAGGGGTAGCACCAATAGGTGACAAGATGAGGAAATGCCGAGTCAGATGGCTCAATCATGTATGACAAAGACCAATTACTGCAGAAGAGAGGAGTGATGTAGTACAAGTTGAATATGTCAAGTGTTAACAGGACATGAAAAAGGTCAATAACTGAGTCAAAGCACTGAAAAACACATTATCTTCTTGTAATTGAGTGGATTGTAGAAACAGGATTCATGTGTCTTGACTCTATGTAGTTAGGTCAGCCTTGTTTTAGTTGAGGGCAAAATATATGAGTTAGGAAGATTGAGTCTTACGATTCAACGAGTATAATCAGTTAAGTAACAATTGAGGTTGGCTATGTAGATACATGGTGTTAAATTAGCACGCTAAGTCTCTGTATTGTCAGTTTCACTGATGTCTCGGCCTGACCACATTTACTATCAGTTGTGGTCATAGGTAATACAACATCCCTATGAGCCAGGAGTTTTTAACCTTTCAAGTGGTTGTTTGTGATGCAAAGTTTCATGGTTTCACTTATGGCATCCTGTGATGTCAACTTCATTTTCTAATATGAATGTCCAAAGGACTCCTCTGTAGGGTCCGACTAGATGTGCATCATTTTCCAGTGCTAGTGTGCTGTTCAAAGGAGGTATCCATCATTCTCTTTCATCTTGGTTTCAGGGTGGGCTTTGTTGCTTACCTTCTATTTATTTTTGATTTGGCACCTTGAGGGAGGAGTGGGCATTGCTGGTTATAAATGCTCATCAATTGCTACATTACAAGTTCCTTCTTACATTTACTAAATTATGCCTTTTATTGAGCAATTCTTACATTCCGTCTCCCAAGAACTCAAGTTTACTCTGAATGAGTTATCCTCCATTCAGTCATTCTATTTGTTATTTTGTATGCCTGTAGTAACTTCCTTCCTAATTGTGTGCATGTACTGGTTGCAGAGTGGGAACCTTGGGGTGTACCTGAAGGTTATGAATGTGAGATAATTGAGAACGACGCTCCGGTACCTAAGCATGTCCCTCTACACCGACCAGGTCCACTTCCTGAGGAGTTCTACAAGACGTTGGAGGCAGTCGGTTCTCCACCAAAGATAGATGAACAAACAAGCACCTCTAAGGAGTCGCAGTTAAAGGAGTGATCTATTAAGTGCTTCCTTGGGCTTAATCAGCCTGAATACACATTTGCAAAGTGGAAGCTCTGCAATTTTCTTGTTTATTTGTTAAATGTTTCCAGAACTCATACACTAGATTTGTCTGGTACATTATTTATGTGGCATGATCTAGAACCATATGAGGGATAACCTTTTGACTGAACTTAGTCTGAAGAATGAACTTTCTTGGTTCTTACAAGGAAGTGTAGGAGATTAATAACATCTTGAAGGATAAAGAACCATTTGAAACTGTCTGGATTGCATTCTTGAGACATACAGCACCATATGTGAATCTGTGGTACGCTCTCTATTCCTGGAGAGCTTGAAATAATCTGATCTCCAGGGATGACAAGTGAAATTGATATTGTCATCCACCAGGCTCAGTAACTAATGTTGAAATTCTGAGATATATGATCTGCAGCAGGAGGGTTCATCTTCATCCATTCTCACAACTTCCATTTCCAATTTCTTTCTTCTAGGTGGCATAAAGGGAATGTTGACATGGAATTCAACTGGTTGCAACCTTATTTGAAGCAGTTACATGTTTTGCTCATGATTTGTGGGAAGACCTTGTGGTGGCACTTTCATCAATAGCTTGCTGACTCAGGAGTCGATTCGGAGGCTTGGCTGAGTTGACTGTGGTGACTTCACAGGATTTAAGTTAACAGGATAGACTCTGGTGCATACGACTCAGCTGAGTTGACATTGTGACTTCGCCAAGTCTCCTAAGTTGACTGGTTGAATCATGAGATGTTTTCACAAAAAATTTCTTAGTCCCTGGTAAACTTAGGTAAGCCTACAGCCACAGAGCCAGAGAACTAACTCTGTTCATTCCTTACTTCCATCTCATCCATTATAGGGAGGGCAGCTTCAATCTTCCTTAACCTTGCACAGGGATTCAAATCAGAATATTGTATGTAACAGTATTGGGTGTGATCTTTGAAGTGGATGTGGACAAATTTGTTCTTCAGGCCATGGGGCGCATTCAATGCATCAACTCCTCCACAATTTTGGGCCACGGGCCTCATCATGATCGGTGCATAGGGCTTGTTCCACTTAATGCATCCAACCCAAAAGCCTAAGTTTTAGGGTGTCCTTCCGGTTTTAGGGTGTCCTTGCCAAGGTCATAAACCAAACTATTCGGACGATACCTTATCGATGTGGAACTATATCTCCTATGATTCATGGCAATGGAGCGCATACATTGTATCAGTTACTGATGTATTTAAACTTCAAAAACTATCACCAAAATATGAGTCATCCACATTGTTGAACTCTTTCCTACTGATGCCCAATCAATCATCATGGAGTATACAAAACTGCATATTTTGATCAACAAAACAATATTTGCCATAAAAAAATATTTTCGACTGATTTCTAACCAACAACCACCCAGACCAACAGATCAAAATTAAAGGCAGCATCTTCCAAAGAATCTTCCATTTTTCTCCAAAATGTGAATTTGGCCATGAAAGAATGATACTTTTCTAGAATTAGACGGACGAATGTTGAGACATTAGGAGTTAATTAAAGAGGTATAGTCTCACATCGGTTATTTAGGGGGAGTATTGAAATGTTGACAATTATAAAGGTATCGTCCCATATATTGGTGATCTGGGAGTTTAGATGAGTCTTAAATATGCCGTTGGCCGTTCTCCACCTAATGCCTTGAGGTTTGAGTTGGACCCCCAAGTGGTATCATCTCTGTACGAGTTGAGATCCATTGGATTTGAATCTCACTCAAATCAGGCAAGCTTAAAAGAAAGTGGGAGTAACAATTCTAGGATCCAACCCTCAATTTGACTACTGGTCTTCATCAGGACCATGGATGAAATTTATTCTTTACAAGTCTTTCTATGAGCAATAGCAGTTCTACCATAGTACCATGGCAGTTTGAATATTCCAATCTTATAGATATCTCCAAAGAGACAACTAAATATTCTTGCTGGTGTTAAAGAAGCTTGACTGGATGATTCTATGAACATAGTCCACTCTCCACAACACTGTACTTATGTGTCAAGCCTGAGCTCAACTAAGCCACCGTGTAGCTGAAAGATTCTTGGTAAAAGTTGCTACTCACTCAAGGCACAAATTCTCATGGTTGGTGAACTTGGTAAGGGCATTTGTAATGGGAGAAAGTTTTCCCACACATGTAGAGGATGATGGTTCACCCACCATCTTAGGGTTCACAAATCCCTATAGGATTTTACTCAAAATACCCTTCTGATGCCTTCTCCCACCCATCTCACGCCCGTGGTGAATGAATTTTTTATTCACCTTGAGTGGAGGGAAACTCGATCCTTTGTAATATGCAAAACCCATCACCGATATATGTGGGTGGATCTAACTATTGGATTTGTTTGAGGCTGCCTTAAGACCAATTGGGTTCTAATTAGGGTGTTAAATTCAGCGCAAAACAAATCAAATGCTTGCCGATTCGACAGTACTGGTCTGAAACCTATTCAGTCTGACCGAACCAGACTGAACCGTTTGATTGACACCCCTAGTTCTATTGGGGCATTCCCCCCAACATTGCTTGAATCTGGCCAGACTCACATCCGATCCAACTGAGGACAAAGTCTTGATTCCATTCCAAACCTGAAAACCATATCCTGGAGGCCATGGGGATAACCCTATCTTAGAGATAATCAGATGGTCAAAAGATGGATTTGCCAGTTAGGTTGGTAAACAGAAACAGTATTAAACACGAAACATTTTATGAAACGTGAAAAAAACCTAACTTGGTATAATTTAATGATACAAAGAGCCCTAAAACTACCATTTATTATACATCTCCAACCATATACGACATCTCCTTTTGTTTCTACTAATAATATAATATACCCATTATATCATTAACCTAAGGATGCCATTGGCCTATCTTTGCCATCACCATGATCAAGAGCTGTGCTTCTTCTGATCCATAGTGTAGAGATGATCATAAAAGCCTATCTGTGTACATCCTCCTTAAGGTGTCAAAACCTAGACTGGACCGGTAAAATCGATCAAACCAAACTAGAAATAGTCTAGATGAAACTGAACCGAAGTCTTGTTGGAATTGTTTCGGTTTGGGATGTAATGACCTCAAAATCAGATTCAACCACATCGAAAACCGAATGAACTTGAAACCAAATTAAAACTGGTTCAAAATCCAGACCAAAACTAAGCATGTAAGAAACCAAAATCAGCCCAAAAGTCATAAAAAGTCAGGTTTTTGCATAATTTTGTATAAATGAGTATGGCAAGCTGAACCCAAACCAGACCAAAACCGAAATCAACTCAATTACAACCTGATACAAGAAACAAAAGTCAAATCGAAACTGATTTTTATTTTTTATTTTTTGGTTTGATTTCGATTTCAAAATTTCCACAGTAAAACTGAACCGACCAAACCAACCGGTTGACACCCCTAGCCTTCCATGCATGCATTGGTGATAACGATAAATGTAATTTGATACGTTTCCTTTCAATGGGGCAGTTGAACAGAAGTAGGTGAGATGTAGTTGGCTTTGGCTTAGCTCCATGGACCAAGTAAACACTTGGGTCGTCCATTCCAAACTATAAATATACAAGACCCATTCACTCTCAAGATCTCTCTTTCTTTCTCTACATCACAGAGAACTCAAAGAGGGTACTTGTCTGTCCAACCTCTTCTCAACTTCCCAACCATGGAAGAAGAAGCCCCAGCAACATTACCATCCCATAGCTCTCCATACCTCTTTGAACCTTTGCTTCCATCCACTTCATTGAACCCAACTCCTTATTCCCTACTGCACCAACCTCACCAACTTCCCCAACAAATAGTTCATCCAGAGATAGACTGGCTTAGCCTCCTATCCAATACTCCTTTTGGGTTTGGAGAACAAATTTCTCCAGTAGTCCCTGTGAGTAGTACTGTCTCTGCATCATCAGTTGATGGCTCTCAAGGTGAAGAAGAGAATAAAGGATGTAAGGATAAGGGAAAGTTGAGCAAGACTAGGAAAGCGATTCGCCCGCGGTTCGCCTTTCAGACCAGGAGTGCCGACGATATACTAGATGATGGTTACCGGTGGAGGAAATATGGACAGAAAGCTGTGAAGAACAGCAACTATCCCAGGTGCGCGCTTAGTGATATCGCAACCCTAGCATTAATACTCCACGTTCAAAACATGCATACATGCACTCGTCATATATAGAATCTAGATCATGAGTCGGAGCAATTAATACACTATTGACTCGTGATCTGATGCCCCATGAATAATAGAATCCCATGTCAGAGAGGATCCATATATGTCATTTCTACTTCTTTGTTGCTATACTATCTTCTTCTTTTCCTGTCATGAAGTGAACACAATCCTAGATAAATGTATTCTATCAAAGATATATATTTGGAATATGTACAGTCCCTGTGAGCTATGAAGCAGCTTGGATTTCCTGTCATGAAACACAATTCTCCAAGCCCTAGTTAGAATAAAAGAATAAAAGAACAACCATTTACTATATTTCATATTTTCATATGATATATATTATCTTCTTGGATTTTTTTTTTTCTTTTTTGGGTAATGGATATTTTGGTTGTGTTATCAAATAAATAGCTAGGGTTTCTTATTCATGATCTTTACAAAATTAATAAGAGAACCCACCCTGTGGTTGGATTTTGGAGTGGACTAATTAAAGTAATCAAAATCACATTATATAATACATATTATTGAGTTGGACCATTAAAATACATGCTAGATCATGGTCTGACCACCCCTCCATGCCACTCACATGACTTCTAACAGGACTACGAGCTCTCTCCTTTTAATATAAATGGGATTGTATTAACCAATGCCTAGACTCATCTAGCATCAACATTGTTATCCAACATGCATGTGGCATTAGATAATAAACTTTATGGACAAATTATCAATGTTGTAATACAATAATTTATTAATATTGATCAGTTTGATCACTGATATTGTGGTAAATATTGCCTTAAGAAATGATTGAAATGTATTGTTTAAAAAATTAGGACTTGAGAAAGGATAGAGGAATACCACATACATTTTTTCGCTAATGATGAGTATCCAGGCCTTTGGCCTGACTAGTCTCGCGGGTCCATACTGATCCCACAACCGCATGGACATGGTCATAATGGGGTTGAATGAGAACCATTTAACTTTCACTGAAAGCAGTGAAGGGCACTAAAGACCCCCGTGTGAGTGGACCAAGGTATGCCTAGTGGGAGTCGACCTTAGGACGTCTGAGTTTACGGCTCGTATCAAGTTCATTGCTCACCAACTGCGCTATCCCCTTGGGTTGAAGAATATCACATACATGATAGGCTATAAGGTTGAGAAAAAAACCACAAAATTTGTGATTTCCCATGTATCTAAAGGTCATGAAAGACTTAATCATATATTTTTTTTCTTTTTTGGGGTGGGGTGGGTTAAAAAAAAATCATTAACCCATGTGACAAAAATAAGTGATGGTTGAGAATACCTTCCTAGATAGTTTTTTGTTAACAACCATAAGTGTTAGTCTAGGTTTTTGTGGATACACTAAGTAGGCATGCATGCTCCCTCCAACTCACAAAGATATACAGTTCTCCTTTCCCTTTTTAGATGTCCTATAATTTTTGTCCACCTTCTAAATTAGGCAAGATATTTTTACCAATTTTACCATCTTACCTTTTGCTTTGATTGAAATAATTCACTTTTAAATAGGAAAAATCTTGTTATAATCATGTTGGTCTACTTTTGATTTTTTTCCCTTTTAGTATAACATATTTTTTGTTTAACGAGGGTATATCCTATTATTTCTCATATGTACTAAAAAAAAAAAAAAAAAAAAAACATGCAAGATGATGACCGACTCTTGAGAATGACATAATAGTAAATTACTTTCAAATAATTTCGAAAAACCTTTTTTTACTCTTAAAGAACTTTAGAGAATAAAAAAATATAGGTAATCAAAAGAAGGTTACAAATTCTGAATTTGTTGCTTTAATTAAAATATTATTCCTCACCACTGCTTCAAGCCGATGATGGAGGAACATTGAAGCAAGAAAACTTTAACCTACCGAAAAAGGAAGAGTAAAAGATAAATCTACAAATTTGGAGAATCTACCGAAGAGCTTAAAAAGCGAATCTACTAAACCAAAACCACCAAACTAAGAAGCAACAAACCAGTAAGACATGGATATGTTATGTCTATGGTACATCTTTAAAGGTTAAACCTTTTGATTAGACTATTATTTCTTGATTTCTCTAGCATATATGATCCATGGATGTTTTTCAATACAACTCAACTCAACTCAACTCAACTCAACTAAGCCTTCGTTCCAATTAAACGTGTTTGCTATATATATCATGTTTCGTCAAAACTTTTCAATACATGTTGGCCATAATTCTTGTTTTAGTTTTATCTTTGTCTATGATTATCTTCTTACCATTATCTTTTTCTTCTACTTACTCAACTTTGAAGAAGCTACTACCGCTGTACACACCATACATGCAATGTGAAGAAGCAAGTTCAGAGGCTATCCAAGGACACAAGCATTGTTGTGACCACATATGAAGGCATCCACAACCATCCATGTGAGAAACTTATGGAGCGCTTGAGCCCTCTTCTGAAGCAAATGCAATTCCTAACAAGATTTTAAGCCAACTTGGTTTAGGTCAAAGGCCAAACTGTGAAAAGTTTGCTTATATCATTGACACTACATGACTACTAGCTATTTATGTTTGTATAAAACAACAGGAACAAAGCCTTGGTATGGACTTGTATAAATTAAACAAAAAAAAAAAAATGTGTTAATTTCATATGAACGGTTTCTCTTTAGTTGTGTTTGGTATGCATTCTTGACATATATTTTGGGTCTAGAAAGCATTCTGAAACCACAACATCTAAGGGTTGAATTGATTTGAGGGAGCATTTTCGACCACATACACTAGGAGGTAGAAGTCCAATCATGGGGTCACATCATGGTGGATGCATATATCTTTCCCTGGTGGCAAGAAACTTCCTCCTTGGTTGCAAAGGTTTGATCACATTGTAAAAGAAAATGTCGGATATGTGTGTTGAAAAAATGAATCAAAACTTGTTCGACCATTTCATACATTTCTATCATTACTTCGCATCTTTTCAATAGAATATCCTCCTTTGTTCTCTTGTATGTGTATGTGTGTGTGTGTGTGTGTGTGTGTGTGTGAATTAATAATATGGAAAAAAGAACTATATATGTTTGTGAGTGTGACCTACACCAACATTCCTATGCATCTATGTGAAGATTCATCTTTGTCCTTTATTTTGGAGAGAAGAGAAATAGACACAAGGAGCAGTGGCAAAGGCTGCGGTTCAGGATAGAGAACCACTTTCCAAATAATATAAATGAAAAACAAGTGAAGGATGGGTATGTCCCTTGCTTGCGGGGTTAGTGGCATGCACCAATGGCGAGTGCAAGATGAGGGGTGTAGGGGAGTCTTTTCTAAGGGTGTGGGAATGAGACAGACATAAGACCGAGTGCCCAATCTTTTCCTATAACATAAATAAAGAAGAGAAAAAAACAGTGATACAAAAGGACAAAAGGGATAAAACCCCAATGCCGCGGCCACCCAAGATGCCAACAAAGCAAATGGAACTACCACTCACCACGCAATAAAGTAAGATTTACAATCAAATAAACCCAACTAAATAAAATCTGAAGAGGATATGGATGGGGTTTGAGGCAATGGAACTACACCACAATGACCCAAGAAGGGACAATTCTTTGCAATGTCCCTATAGGGAGAGAGCAAAGTGAGGGCTTTTTTAAAAATGTAAAAGAAGTGGAAACTTGAATCCGTTGATATGCACACGAGGATGTGGACCATCTTTTCTTGTTGCGCTCCCACCATTTATGATATCTCACTACACTGAAAGCAAACGACACAATAGTATCATCAACTGAATTCCCTTGGAACTGAGAAGAGACCCATGCCCATTCTCTACCAAGGGAACCAATAGGTCTACCATGATAGGGCCAATACTTGGCCAATATATCAACCCAAACCACTCTAGAGAATTAACAAGAGAAGAATAGGTGATAAACATCTTCATGGGCATTCCAACAGAAGCAACAGTTAGGAATGGAGATGGATCTCTGCTGAAGATTGAAAGAGCTAAGTAGGAAGGGTATAGGTGAGCATAAGCCGAAAAAAAAAAGTTGTTTCTTGTGATACACCCTTTAAATCATATAAATTTCACCCAAGGAACCACATGCATCTTTGATCTTACCAAATTCCAAGCAGATGCCGAGAAAAATTTACCAGAGGGAGAGGAAGTCGACTGGACAAGGTCACCACTACCTCTGGGCATCCTAGAAATGATGCTCTGCAAATCAACCCAAACTTCGAGAACTGGGGATATTGAATGACCAAGATGTCAAGTGTCATCTCTCAAAATAGAAGAGACCATGGCCAATATGACTGACTTGGCATCATATCTTACCATGTCACCATAGTGAGTCAAAAGAACCCTTTTAGGATGCCAAAGAGTCTAACCAGAGAAGGGTATCCTTCCAGTCATCTATATAGGTTTTGATAGAATCAGGTACGAAGTGCCTCATTTGAAAACCTTCTTTCAAGACCAAGATTAACCAAAAGAGAGTTTCTCTTCATCCTTGAAGTACACTACCCTTCGAATCTCATCCAACCAGGATGAGTGAAACTTTTTCTTTACCTTCATCAATATAGATCCTGATAGAATATCATTAACTTGTACTTGGACAAAGTTTCTCTTCAACCTTACTACACTACCCTTTGAATCACTTCACCATTGGTGAAGAAAAAGTCAAGTCGTTTGTTTAATTTACTAGAATTACTATTTAGGGGAAGATATTACTAAATTGTCCTTGTATGTATAGAGTCCTTTATAACCTTTGCATATAATAAATAGTGGGATCAACATTAACTCTATTCTAACTATATCGATCTCATGCCAACCCCTTAAGGAGAATATTATTTTTTCATCCCTCATCAATGTAGTATGCAGATTCCTTCTTATATTGTCCTGATATAAAACCTTATCCTTAATATTTAATAAGGAAAATGATGGCATCTCTCTCTCTCTTCCCTGACATGCGAATCCTCTACCGTTTTTCCCCATGCACCCTTTCACTTGACATAGGAGCATGGTTTCAAGTATTGATATCGTATCGATCGTATCAGTCGCATCGTATCAATATCAACAGAGATCGATCTCTAATCCTTGATTGATCCGAATCGATTACCCGTATTGTTTTAGGGGTAAACAAAATTTACTTTTTTTAAAAACCAAAGGGCAAAAGTGATCAATACAGACCGATTCTCTCCCATAGGATTGGATCAGTATCCGATACCAATACTGATACCGAGAACTAAATACTTGCGTAAGAATTCAATTTTAGACAAGGTTCCAAAAAATCCAAATCGAAATCAGCCTGGACGTATCCCGATTCTGATCCATCTGGTTGGGCCGATCCCAATTTTGGTCAATCCAACCTGGCCACTTCCGACTCTAGTCGATTCTTATACAAAAAACTAGGGTTAGGGCATGTTTTGACCGATTCTGGACGATTTCTTACTGATCCAACCGATTCCATTCCGATTTAGATCAGGATAGGATAGGCAGAAACCGATCCAAATCCCGATTCCAGGCGGGCATTGTGGCTATCCCAGACTGTTTTCCTTTTTGATATTCCATCCACCATTTTAATCGCGATTAAAGCGTGCCCTCCCTCCCCATTACTATCTCTTGAAGATTCCGTAGAACTCTCCAGAAGGGAGAGTCGGAGAGCCGGAGAGTCTTTGCGTCTTCTTCTGCTCTTGTGTTCCTTACCCTTTTATGATTTACTGCTCTTTACCTGATTCCTGAAACTGCAATTCGTAAGCGAAAGCTTTGGTCACTGTTTTTTACCTAATTATTGTCTAAGCTTAGTCTAATGGATCATGATATTGAGAAGAAGGCAAAAGAGGCCTTCGTGGATGACAATTTCGAGCTTGCAGTTGATCTTTACACGCAGGCCATAGAAATTGACCCCAAGAATGCAGATCTTTATGCTGACCGTGCCCAGGCCAATATCAAGCTTGAGAGCTACACTGGTAAATTTACTTCTCCCTTTCCTTCCCTGCTACGTTTTTTTTTGGTCGTGAAATCGTGGGTTTTTGTTTTTGGGTAAAATAATTCGTGGGGTTTTTTTTTTTTTTGGGTTAAGAATTCGTGGGTTTCGCGATATGTTGGAATTTGGTGGACAGTTCTTTCAATTAAGTGCATTGGTTGTATTGAAGTTCTGTTCTGTAATCTCTTCCAGTTCTAATAGAGTAGGATGGATGTACGCTTCGCATATGAAACCTTCTTATGGTAAAAAGCTTTATATTGTTCTATTCTGGACTTGGGAAAAAAGAAAAGGGTCTATTTTTGCTATCCAATACTCGCTTTCATGTTTTTGGTGGAATATATATTTGCTGTTTATATTGCTTGAGAGATTGTGCTAGTGTTGACATAGGATCGTAGATGCAGTAGAAGCTTGTGACAATTAATCTGCCTTGTGTTGCAGTGGGGGTTTTGGGGCTCCACGCGGATGCTGGAATTAATAATCCCACATTGGAAGTGAGTAGCCCGATGTGGGGACTTATATGTACTTGGGCACCCTCTCCTTTGCAGCTAGCTTTTGAGGATGAGTTCTACCCAAGCCCCTAACATGGGGAAGACAAGCAATCAGTTTGAAGGTGGTTTATGAGTTTAATTGTATGGTCTTCATTAAGACCCAGACTATGTTTCTATATTTATTCATATTCATAGTTGTTGGCTTACTGTGTCCCTCAAATTAGTTACCTTTTACAATGTATGGTCTAATTTTTGTACTGTTGAACCGCTACGTTTTATATTGTGTTGAACGAAACATGGTTCCTGATAGATGTAGGCGGTTGGAAATTACTTTGTTCCATTCCTGTGAAATTATGGTTATGTTTGGTATGCATTTTCGGAATGGATTTTGGGTCTAGAACACATTCTGAACCAAGGATTCTTCTCTATTTTTTGCTTCAGAATGTGTTCCAGACCCACCAAAATCTATTCCGAGACTGCATGCCAAACGCAGTCTAAGAGTTTCATAAATAAGTTTACAAAAGTCTGTTAAATGTTAAGGGCTTGCTGGGAAAATGAAATATTGATCATCTGTGACTGAAAAGGATTTATATATCTTTTTTTTTTTCTTCTTCTTTTTTTTTTATTTTTTATTTTTTTTATGGTTTTTGCTTTGATCATTTTACATACTATATCTAAACCTTCAGAAGTTATGTTTATTGTATACTAGATCGCTTTTAGTAGGTAAAATATGACTCTATTGGGGTGCTCTAGCCTCAGATTAGTTGATCAAAGATTGTTGATTTGTGTGCATTTTCTGAGCAGAGGCTGTTGCTGATGCAAACAAAGCGATCGAGTTTGACTCTTCAATGGCCAAGGCATACCTACGCAAAGCGTGAGTCCCTTGTGCTTTATTTATAGTAGATGTGTCAAACTTTTTTGTTTGGGTGCTAATAGGCCTGTCCAACATGATTGTTTACATTTACTGTCTGACCTCTGAGTTATTTATTTGTTAATGTTTTCAACTTCTTGTGATATCTGTACAATTTTACAAGTACAGCTTTATAAATGCTTCTGCTTCTTAATAGTGTATGACTTGCTTATTTCCATTGTTATCTCCCTGGGAATGTATCTGAGTGTATTTGATGCATTGGGGTTTTTGAGTATTATTTATTTCTATTTAGGCATTAAGAGGCATTATGTTTCTTTTTTGCCTGATTAACCAAACCAACGAGAGGGAATTAATTCTGGTGCAGGTTGACTGTTTTGCCTAGTTGTGTGCGTATCCGCACAGATGTTGAACATTGTGGTACTTGGAATTTAAAAAAGAGTATTTCTTCTTCTTCTTCCCTTTTTTTTTTTCCAAATTTTTAAGTTTGCGTTGTGGCTAATGGTTTCACATGGCCTGGCCAATATCAGTCTAGTTTTGTTTTTCAGCCTCAGCACCCAGAACAGGTACTGTGCAAGTATTTGTGAGTGTAATCTAGTGGGTTATAAGTAGTTATAAGATGTCATCTTTGACAATATAGTGACTCAGTTTTTGTTGGGCTGTAACTTGATTTCAAGGTGTCCCTGTCCCTAGTTCATTATGACACCTCGTTCAACTTGTGATTCACTGATGCTTATTATGTGTTTCTTGTCCCAGACTTAACGTTGCATGTAACATAATCTTCTATCTGGTGTGGCTGATATGATGCTGATAGTGGAGGTCACGTGGTTACCATGTTACCTTTATTTATTTATTTAAATTATGTGTTTTTGTCTACAGTACTGCATGTATGAAGCTTGAAGAATATCAGACTGCCAAAGCAGCGCTTGAGGCAGGTGCATCTTTGGCACCATCCGAGTCACGGTTTATTAGTTTGATTAATGAATGCAATGACCGCATCGCAGGTGTGTAAGTTTGTTTTATAAGTTCATTGTATAATTGATTATCCAGCTATTTTCTATCAGGTTTCAATAACATTTTTATTAGCTTATCTTGGTGGCCTTTTGCTTTACAGTTTGAAATGGTAATTTAGTTGATTAAGGTTTGGTTTTAAGCTTCTCCACCTGTATAGTATTTTTGAGCACCATCCACCATTCCACCCACCAACACTTTATGCTTTCTTCAGAATTTTAGATGCTTAATTGCACGTGTTTGCTGCTGATGTAGATGTGTGTAGGAATAGGTATCAATGGTACGAGAGGTTATCACTGCATTTGGATGCTTCTGAGAAGAGTTCTTTAAGAGTTAATTGCTGTGCAAAAACTGTAGCCATAGTGAGGGTGAAAGTTGGGTTAATAGTTGCTTGGAAACGGTTATGGGGCTACAAAAGTAGGTTGTGTGGGACTTTTGGGTTTAATTAGAAACAAAAAATTAAAGTGAAAGATAAAAAATAATAAAATAATAAAAAATGAGAAAAAGGGTTCAGAGTAAGTTCTTCATGTGGTATTAGGGTCTATTAGAACTTAGTCAATGCATCAAATGCAAGAGGTTGGTGTGATGCTTCTTGTGCTCAACAGTCACTGTAGTTTTAACATCTAAGAGAACTGTTAGAGGCTCACATGTAAATACCTACTTAACCAAGTTACCATGTAATTAGAGGAGTCTTCTTCGTTAGCAACTAATAGAAGAGGGTTACAGATTGAGAAGGTAAAATAAAACTGTAAATTTGCTGTGGACTTGTACTTGGTCAGGAATTTGATCTTCACTAGTTCAGATTGTGTTCGCATTTGTGATTTTGTATATGATCGGGTTGATGATTGGAAGTGTAATCTTGTATTTCTAAGTTAGGTTTTTCTGACAATTTTTTTGACTTACAAAATCAATTGGTCTGGCATGATTGTGATTCCATTCATCATGTGCATGGATACAATTGATCTCCATTGTGATTCTATTCAATGCTTGCTTTAGTTGTTGTACTGGTTTCAGTTGATGTAGTCTGCATCAGATTCATATGTGTGGTTGAGCTGCCTATAAGAAAGAATTTCAATAAATTAAATTCAACTAATATGGTCAAGTTCACATCTTCAATCAATTAAATTCAACTAATACGGTCAAATTCACATCTTCGTGAAAAACATTATATTTCTTTGTCGGCTTGAATTCTTTACATGGTTAACATTGTGGAATTGTAGCAGTTCTCAGTATTAGATGTTTGCTTAAATATTTCCATATTTTACTGGAAGAGGGAATTGTCAAGGGGAAAAGTTCATATTTACATCCTTATGAAATTTATGTATTTTCTCTCATGATGGAATTTTCTTATGCTTCATCAGAGGAAATGGGTGATATACCTATGGAATCGATGGAAAGTGCTCCACCAAGTGCTGTGACTCGTGTTGGATCTCATTTATCAGATGGAACTGTAAAAGATTCTTCTCTGAGCCAGAAAAGCCAGCCAACACTGGTGACACCAGCTAAACCAAAATACAGGTACTTTTGATATATGTAATAACCGAGCTTGGTCTATAAACTTTATATTGTCTCCTGTTATTTGATGACTCCCATTCTTAAATACTCCTATGCAAAGGAGAGGAAAAAAAAAATTATTGTTCATATAAAAGGATCTGATTCCTGGAGACCACTCTGTATTTATTTGACCTTTTGCAAGTTGGAATGGAATTAGCTGTGGCTCGACCAATTTAATTTTCCAAAGTTACTATCAATTTGGTCTAGTGTGAGACCCCTCTTGTTGAATCATTTTTCAAGAGTGAAGGCCTGTAGAATATGCAGACACCAAGGTTTCTTATTCTTGAGTTTTCATATTATGCCGACAATGTATTAGTAGCATACATTAGACACATTACTCTCAATTAAATGATTAACTTAATTATTTATACTAGTTCTTTGAGTTCTTCTCTTTGTGCCTCTAATTATCTGTTTACACAGGCATGAATACTATCAGAAACCAGAAGTAGTAGTTGTGACTATTTTTGCCAAGGGAATACCATCCAAAAATGTGGCTGTTGATTTTGGTGAACAGATTGTATGTTTCTTCTTCAATCTGATACGTCCTTATTGCTTCATTTATTTTCATTGATTTATAGTAGAATTCATTAAGAGAGATGATGGGATAAGAAAATGTTGTTCATTGTTGGCTTGCAGCTAAGTGTTTCCATTGATGTTCCTGGAGAAGATTCATATCATTTTCAACCTCGCTTGTTTGGGAAGGTAATCCTCATCATGGGAATTTTGTGTTTGTACACTAACTCTCTGCTCTAATGGGCGGAGCCTGTGGTGCGACAGTTAAGTTGCACTATTGTAACATGTTTGTCATAGGTTCAAAACTTGGAAACAGCCTCTTCTGCGAGGTAGGTGGTAAGGCTGCGTACATTTGCCCCTCCCAGAACCTGCAGTAGCGGGAGCCTTGTGCACTGCTGGGTTATTCTTTTTTACACTAGTTCTCTGCTCTACCATGACACTGTCGACTAAGGAGAGGTCATGGAACACTTTCACAAAATTGATTCCATTGGCACATCTTCTTGTGCCTTTTCTTGTCTTTATCTTCCCACATCCTTTGTAGCTTCTATTGCTAATTCTATGCAGAGGGCCATGTGGTGTAGCACGTTCTATTGAAAACAGTCTAAATAAATTTTTCCAGTCTCTAGAAAACTCTTGGGGTGATATTGCTTAATTCCTTGAAAACTTTGATTGTAATGTGCCGTCTTTAGTTTTGAAAGGTTCACCAAGAGGTGTAATTTCTTACTTTTCTGGTAGAATATTGAGTTCCTTGCAACCACTTAACTCAGAAAGTTTGTTTTGATTGTTAAAATCTTTTGGTGTTTGGTTGTGGTGAAAGAACAGATAATACCTGAGAAATGCAGATATGATGTTTTGTCAACCAAAATCGAGATACGGCTTGCAAAAGCTGAGGCCATCAACTGGACGTCTTTGGAATTTACCAGGGAAAATACGATTACACAGAAGATCTATGTACCATCAGGTGACTGCTTGTAAATCCATGTTTTGTGTTTCAGTACTCTTATAGCTTCAAGGTAGCTATTTTGAGGTGTTGGTCTTTGCCAACTGAGCAACCCCTTTTGGGGTTATTACCATGTATTTTACATCTTATTGTTGGAATTATTATTATTTTTAACTTGTAGGTACTGAAATTGGACGACCTACATATCCCTCGTCAAGATCAAAAGCTGTTGACTGGGATAAGCTTGAAGCCCAAGTCAAGAAGGAGGTTTGTCAATAATCTTTTTGTCTTTGATGTGGAAGTAGTTTCATGTGCGTTTTGAGTATACTTCTATTAGACTAATTTACATCCTCTAAACTGAGATTGTTGATTGATTGAATCCTCAAAATGCTGTTGTTTGGACTTCCAGGAAAAAGAAGAAAAGCTAGAAGGAGATGCAGCTTTGAATAAACTGTTCCGGGACATATACCAAGATGCTGATGAGGACACTCGGCGAGCCATGAGGAAATCTTTTGTAAGACTCGCTCATAATACACCTCTTCTATATTTTTCATCTTTTTCTATCATAGATGAAGTGGCCTACTATACTGCCCTTGTTATCTTCCCCAACATTGCACAGTCCATCATGAATTTTAAGCCAAGAGGCTCCCTCACATTGCCTTCTGGCCTTTGTCTATTCCATCCATGATCAGCTTTGGAAAACTTACTCCATCTTCTGTCCTACCCAAGTCTTAAATTGTAGTAATAGTGTTCTGAATGTTCTGGCAAACTCTGAAGTTTCATAAGAACATCTTTTTTCCCCTCTTGCTGATTGATTACAGGTGGAGTCACATGGAACAGTTTTGTCCACAAACTGGAAAGAAGTGGGTGCAAAGAAGGTGGAAGGCAGTCCTCCTGATGGCATGGAGCTTAAGAAATGGGAGTACTAGATGCTCACAGTGGTTTGGTTGTACTCTAGATTCAAATATGTGATTTTGCTTCAGACACTTCCCCTCTTCCCTTAATTTTTTTGGGTGTCCAAGGTTGTGTTAAGATGTCTCTTACTGGGAATTTGTGGTTATATATATTGGTCTCTGTTTCAACTCGTCAAATTTTCATATTTAAATCTGATTAATGTTAATGAGTTCTAGCATTTTTGTTTTCAATTTTTAGAGATATAAGAAGGCTGGATCACCTCTAAACGCACCAACCCATCATCACTGACATCTCTGATTGGGAGCGCATCTGATATGGACTTAGGTAACGGTATCATACTGTATCGGTCTCGGCTGATACTAATACACCATATCGGGTTTGGCTGGAATGTTTTGCGTCTCATGGCTGATTCTGATACAGTTGATTTAGCACTACGGCTCACCGTGTACATAGGCTGCGTTTGGTAATGTTTCTTACATTTTGTGTCAAAAACGAAAATTTCAATTTCTATGTTAAAGTGTTTTTTTTAATGAAATTGGAAATGATGGATTTTTTTTTTTTTTGAAACACATCATAAACACATCAAATGCTTTATGCTGCTTTTTCGTTTCCATAGAAAACTCTAGAAATGTTTTGTTGAAATATTATCAAACGCAGCCTTAGTAATAAGTATCGAGATATCAAATTATCAAAATGCAGTTAGATATTTTCTTTCTGCTAAACAATCCCTTCCACCCACTTAAAATTCCCTTGTGTGGATCTGAGTAATTGGCCTTTCTGTTTGTCCTGGTATTTTAGGTTGAATTTTTGTGGTTTAAGGTGATCTGAAAAACATTATCTTGTTGCCGCTCCTCATCGTGATTAATTCTGAGTGAGATTAAAACTGGTCCGCAATTTGTTTTGCCCAACCAGTTCAAATAAGCTTCAAGAAGCAATATGGTGGCTATTGAGGGAAAAATATTACTTTCATGGCCCATGTAATTCTGCCACTGGGGAGCATGATGTGGTTTTTCGGAAAATAATCCTCTGTTTTTCTCATCCCTGTTTTTCCTTGTTTTGCTACCTGTAGAACGCGACACGTGAACAACTTTAAGACCAACGCACCGGATGTAATAATCCTCACCCAATCTTGACCATTGGTCTCCTTATTGTCCACGTGTCGCGTTCTGCATGTAGCAAAACAAGGAAAAACATGGATGGGAAAAACAGAGGATTTTGTTCCTGGTTTTTCTGGATAGATGCGGAAAATGTGGATTGGTCGAACCTTCACCCGGCGGTGAACGAGCTTTTTTTCTTTTTTTTTGATGAAAAGAGGTGAACGCTTCAGCTACAGATTTATCACCATAATTAGTTAATGGGTAAGAGAATCCTATTTTTTTTGTGTAGGTACATGCCTGGGAGCGGCTGTTAGGAGGGCTACAAATTTACCACCATAATTAGTTAATGGGTAAGAGAACACTATTTTTTTGTGTAGATACATGCCTAGGGAGCGGCTGTTTGAAAGGTGTGCAGAAACATCTTCTACATGGGACAACAGAGTCTTTTAGCACTCATTATGTCTTGGTATAGGTACGAGATAGAAGATAATTTCTTTCATCCTTGGTGAAGGCCATATTTCTTTGGGGGGTGTGGGGGTTGGGGGGAGGTTTGTTCTGCCATTATACATACAAGGTTTGGGTCACGTCCAAGTTCAGAAACCCAAGGCCGCCTTCCCTCTTAATCTGTGACAAGATAATTTACCAATAAAAGCAAGTGCCATATATCGTACAAAAGAGGAAGAAAAGATCTCTAGCTGGTCATGCGTCCCTAGGTCCTATGTTGGTAAAAGATCATCTTGTAGTGTAGGGACCACACAACCAGATAGTGATTCTTAGTCCCCCACCTCTCCCCCCCACTCTCCCCCCAACCCCACCCAAACCCACCCCCCCAAAAAAAAAAAAGAATCTAGAATAGTGCCAAGAATTTTAGGGCTATGTGGTATATATTCGAGATTTTTGATATAAAATGTATGGGAAAAGGTTGGGTATGCCGCCAATATCAAGTATGCTAGCACCCATTGTGTCTATCTCTCTCTTCCATTTTTTTGAAATGACCTTCATATCCTTCCTAAATGATACTCCATCATGTGTTCCTATTGGTGGTATCCGCTAGCATACTTGATATCGGCGGCATACCTATCCCTCTCCCAAAATGTATCTTGAATTTTTTTTTTTTTTGCTTCAAAATGCATTCCAAACCTAGAACCTTTTTCTGGAAATGTATGCTAAATAGTTTAAGAGTGTAACCATAATTAATTAAAGGGTAAGACATAGCACCCCTAGGTCCTATGTAGTGATAAAAGAGCATCTTTTAGTGCAGGGACCACACAATCAGGTAGTGATTCTTAGTCCCCATCCACC
>NC_056570.1:5241282-5266935 GCF_013358625.1 Macadamia integrifolia
CAAAAAAAAAAAAAACTAGAAGCTAGAATAGTGCCAAGACTTCTAGGGCTGTGTGGTATATATTCTAGATTTTGGATATAAAATGTATTTTTATTTTTTTTGCTTCAAAACGCATTCCAAACCTAGAACATATTCTGGATATGTATACTAAATAGTTTAAGAGTGTAACCATAATTAATTAAAGGGTAAGAGATCGCTACTTGGTCTTGTGGCTCCTACACTAGCATAGGGGCTAAGAACAGTGTGTGCAAAAGCATCAACATAGATGGGATTATTATTTTAATAGGGGTGGGGATGGGGATGGGGGTGGGGCAGTAATTCACGGGCTCTTGGGTCTAGGTGCAAGAACCACACGATCGGGTAGCGATTTCTTACCCTTAATACATGTGTTGCAACCTATTTTCTTGGGAGTGGGTGGTAAATGGCTTGTTCCAAACATGGATGAATTTTTTATTACTTTTTTGATATTAAGGAAAAGCAAAGTTACATCAAACAAAGAAAAGATAGAGTTATTAAGCTCACACTTATGGATGAGTTTATTTAGTAACAAGTGTGACGGTGCATTTGATAATGTTTGTAATCCGTTGAAGTGATCTGTCTATAGAATGTTTCTACATTATTATATTCTTTTAAGAATATTACGATGGGTGCATTTGATAAAGTTTCTGATTCATTGACTTGATTTGTCTATAGAATATTTCTAAACTATTCTACTCTATTTAAAATATTTCCGTGAAAAACATATTTGGTAACCAAATTTTGTGATTTAGATTTTGTTATTTCTAAGTTCAACCTATCTTGTAATGAAAATACCCTCAACCTCTTTTCAAGTCATGTATGTCCTCTAGTGATTTTATGGGGAAAATGTCTCTTGTGATAATTCTTTCTAAATTTATTTGCAGAACGAGTCTTGTAGGGACATTTTTACATTTGTAAAACGTGTCTTATGAGGGCACTTATTGCCAAAGTCACCAAGGCCTAGGGCTAAATCCGACCCAAAATCAAAAGAGAGTCAAAAGTGAAAAATTCTCTATTGCTGACTGAGTTCTTCAACTTATAAGGCTTCTCTAAATTCAGACTGGTGTCATGATTATTTATGCCTAATGGGTTTAGATCCACCTAAATGGGATATAATAATCAAGCTTAAGGTGAGTAATTTTCAAATGAAATATTGTAGTTACATAGGAGCTATAAGACAGAAAAAGGCTACCATTCTAAGTCGAAGGGGGAGTTTTTGAACCTTTGGTGTCATCACTCGACAAATTCATGTGATCAAAATATAGCTAATGTGACTCCACTCCCTACCAGAGAGATCGGTTTGATCGAAGTTTAAACTAGACTATGCCAAGCTATGACCAGCTTAGGACCTTAGTTTTTTAATTCGTCAAATTATTTGATCTCTTAGGGTTTAGGGAATGGTATGAGGATGTGTAGATATTCTGTTTTCTGTGGCTATTGGTGTAATTGCATGGAAAATTCCCTCATACTATAGATATCCGCTATCTAATAAAATAATTTCTAAATTTCTACCATGATTATTAGTTACGAAAACGCTCATTTTATGCGAATAAGTACGTTGGTGGGGCAAGTATCTTGTTCCCATCCAAGTATCTAGACTAAATTTTATATAAGATATAGATATGGATCTTACCGGAAGGAACATAATCTAGATAATCAACTTAGGATTTTTGCTTAGAGGATAGATCATGATATGAGACCTCAATCAATATTCTACATTCATCAAACATCATATGAGTCATGGAGAATGGTCTTTCCAACTTCCGAGCTAAATATTCTAGAAAAAATAATTTCATTGGAACCCCTTTTTGAACCCAAGAAGCTGGCTTCTAAAACCCAGAAGCAAAAGACGTACAAGCTTATCCAAGCTTATCCAAACATATCCTATGGAAATTTTCTGGCATATAACATGCATAGGCATTTTCAAATTATAATTTGAAAAAGGATGCCCACACAAGTTCACTCATTGAATCCAACAGTTAAATTGGCTAAGTCAACAAAGTCAAACACACAAGTCATAGAGTTAATCAAAACAGAAACATGACTAATCCTTATTTGACCTCCTTGTTTTGAAGACAAGAAGACTACAAGGTCCCTTGTCCCCTTTCGAGTTTCAACTAAAATAGAGTAAACCAAAGGGGCGAAATAAAGTTTGAAAATCAAAGTATCTGAGAGGACTATGGGAGTGGGCATGCCAACACACAGATTGGTTGAAAGTGCCAGTTTATGTGACCATACATGCGAGTGTGTAAATTTGAGTTTGGACTATGATATGAGATCAATCTAGACATGAGATTTCTATCCCATGATCAAAATAGCCATGTCATCCTGCTAGGTGCGTATAATGACATGGGTAGACTAGATAAGCTTATCATTATGGGTTATGAAATGGTGACTCCCCCTAGGACTTGTAAATATAAATAAACAACCAAACATATATGAATTAAGATATAATCGTAAATGAAACAATAAAAAACCAGCAACAACAAAAAAAATCAACCTTATCCCAACGACAAAATAAACTACCAATAGACATAATTAAATATTAAAATTGGAAAATAAGATGCCTAAACAAGTTTTGTCATTGAACATACAATCAATATATCAAACAAGCAAACATACCTTTATTTGAGACTACAGTCATTAATAATTTAATGGTTCTGGTTTGAGTTCATGGATTCCACAGAAACAAGTGAGTCAAATAAAGGTTGGTCAGATTTTGGTTCAAACAAGCAAACATACCCAACTCAAAGGGTTAATCCAACCAAAATCTGACCAACTTTTTTTTGACTCGCTTGTTTCTCTGGAATCCATGAACTCAAACCATAACCATTAAATTACTATTGACTGTAGTCTCAAATTCAAACTAACTAAACCTTACCCAAACTTAAAAAACATTGTTCAGTATATTGTATGTAGCTTAGACACTTCCCTTCGGCACTTCATACCAAAGTTACCCTGATTTTCAAGATGAACGAGGAGATCTACAAGAAGGATGTTCTTTCAAGGCTGCCTCTTTTTCCTCCCCATGCCCAACAATCTTAGTTTGGCCATTGTCACCACTGCTACTACCATCATTGTCGTCTTTTTCTCTGTGGGTAACATTGACATCAATCAAATAGTGGCCATTGATATCATCAAGGTACAAGTAATGGCAATCTTGGCCAAACAATCTAATAGTCTTAATCAGCACTTGGACTGTAGAAACGCAACCCTAAAACGATGCAGAAGATAATGGAAAAACAAAACAAACAATGCACACGGATTTTACGAGGTTCGGCAAGGTTGCGTACGTCCCCGGTGAGATGAGATCCTGCTTCACTATCAATGGAGAATAGGGTTATAGCACTCGTCCTCACACCTCTCAGTATTGCTTGCATTACAGAGAAAGAAACCCCCCCTACACCCCCTGCTATGCAAGGGGGCCTCCTGCCCCCCTTGCAACCCCCACGGCCAGCTAACCGACTAGCGGAACCGCCGTCCTGCCTATCTAGGTGTTGCACCAGTACTCCCTGGATTAAACTGCGACGGAATACAAGACATCATACACCAACATGGATGACATGTCAGATGTCATAATGCTTCTTATGCATGTATTGTTCAAGCTGATAGAAACAAACCATAAAGTTGGTTCGCAGTTGGTACTGGTTGACAAAAGCACTCCACCCCCTAGTGAGCACATAGCTTTGGCTAGATTCTGAAAACTCGAATTTCATATCCCATGCAATGTTTTGGTGATCGAAGAACATGAGGGTCTCCTTCTTGTAATTGTCTTTGGAAATCTTTAGGCGAGGAAAGTATATCTTTTCAAACTTTCTTGGGATGAGAAGCCTATTGAGATTGTTCATGTCGCTTTGGAACAACATTTTTTCAAACAACGGTTCTGTTAGCCCTGTTACAATTGTGTTACTTGAGATTGTGCTTGAAGGGATGTGACTGCTCATTTGATTCTGATCTTCAGTGCATGATGGAGAGAGTGTTGAAGATGAGAATGATGATGATGATAATGAACCGGTGCTTACTGAAGCTTTGGTTGTTGTGTTATTGCCACTATTGTTTGCGTTCTCGATCACCTGCTTTTTATTCTTCTCATCCTCCAAATTCCTATAAGAAAATATCAAATAGATTGAGTATAAGTTTTAGGGATTAGAAGGGAGAACTAGAACATACTCATCTTCCTAAATAGGTGTGGCCATACTTGGCTCAACTGGTCATACCACCCAGTCTGATTTGTTTGTAACTAGTTTAAACTTTGGACCAATGCACCAGTTTTTGGGACTAAACCCTATTAAATTAAAGGGTAGAGGAACTCTGTCCATCCCTATAGCTCCTGTGTTGGCGTGCTAGAGCACCTTCAATGCATGCTGGAGGAGGGCACTGTGGCCTTTTCGCACACGCATGTGTCTAGGCATAGGGAATGCCATTTTGATAGGGTTGTTTTTCCCTAATTTAAATGAGGCTGTTAAAGGAATCAGGTAAGGAGTATCCAGTACTCAAAGGTTCAATTGTTACTGTTTTTGTTGTTTTCCATTTAGATTGCTTGCTTCTTGACCTCAGGTATTTTTTTTTTCTCTTTTGCCTTAATCATGTTGGCCACATTTGGATATACCATTCTCCACAAAAACACTCCCCTTACCGTGGGAAATCTACTCTGTAAACAACATAATTTCTTAGTCATGCTGACCATATTTAGCTATGCCGTTTTCTACTACCATTGGAATGGCGGTGTGAAAGTTCCCCTTTACATGAGAAATCCACTCCCAAAACTAAATAATTTCTGAATTTCCACCATGATTATTAGTTACAAAAATACCTATCTGTGTGTGAATAAGCATATTTCTAGGCCTAAGTATTTTGTTCCCATACAAGCGTCCTTAGGAAGTAGTAAGTCACATAAAATACTCATATAAAGCTACTGCTAAAGATGGAGAACTAAACATACCTGGTTTTCTCCCTTGTTTTGTTGCCATTCTCCTCACCTTGATTCTTAAGACAGCTACAAGAGTTTTTCTTCTTAGATTCAACAACATTAACATTTCTATCTTCCTCTTCACTTGGCTGCCTCATCTGCGTGACCCTTATCCTCCTAATGGGACCTCCCCATGAAGGCAGCTTTATACCATACTGAAGATCTGCTCCTGAGAACCCACTTTCTTTGGTGATCATCTTTCATTTTTTAATAGGTACCTCTCCTTTTCATCTCTCCTGATAAACCCTTTGCATCTGATGACTCAAGCTGGAGGCTATTTCCTTGAAGAAACGCTTTAATTTGACGACTCGCTTTCTATGGCTGGTGACTTGTTGTAAGGTATGAAAGCTGAGTTCTTGGATGGTATCTGGGTGGTAGCCATGAAAGAGGCTTAACAATAATGGAAAAGAGTCTGAAAGAGTAAATAAGGAGACATAGACGTATGCAATATGCATAATATCTTGCAGTAACGTATAAATACACAGTGTCAGTTATAGTACATTTATTATAATATTGCCGTTTCTCTGGCAAAAACTATATGGAAAGTGGACAAGAATTATATAAGGTATTGTGTAGAAGCTCTAACTTTGATGCTTATGTGACAATGATGTATTGATGTATTGATGTACGTGTGATACAAAACCAATAAATGTTACTAAGCATACGTTCTTTCTTTTATCTTGCCCCCATTGGTGGTTGAAGTTTTTCTCATCTAGCCTGCAATGTAGTGAAATGAATCTCACTATTAATGCTTATATAATTAGTGAAAGAGGGATGCGTATAACGCCCGTGTGTAATAAGTTAGTGGGAAACACCCATGGGATGTTGATGAGTATCATATAGCAAGGACATGGGGGTTATTTCAAAGGGAGAAAGAGAGAGACAGACAATGGGATTTAGCTTACGGTACACTGGTAGTGTGCCCACCATTAGGTTTCATCCCTCCAATAAAGTATGCAATTAAGGTAATACAATTTATGGCAGCAAGGAGTGGGGTTTTGAAGATCGCTCCAGTTCTTCCTCCCTCAATCCAAGATGAAATTAGGATGGATGCAGAAAACCGTCATAGATTTCAATTTCATTAGCTTTTGTTGGAGTTGTAGATCTCCTCCCCTGCTGATGGCCATACCGAAGGTAGGTGAGTGATCTCGGATTTTCAATCCCTCCATTTTGTTGTTAGTTTTTGGTTATCTCTTTTGATCCAACTTATGGAGTAATGCGATTAAGGTAATCTGCCATTACTGTTTCTATGAATACCCTTTTTTTTTTTTTTTTTGCTAAGAAGTCATTTGTATTAGAAAATGGTGAAAAGAAATACAAGCTAGGTCCAAATAGACATGTAGAAACAATTAACAAAATTGAGGGTTTAGAAAATATGGGATCACTCCCCTAACTTTGGCATGGCCATCAGCGGGGGAGAAAATCCACTACCCCACCAAAATAAAACTATGAGAATTGAAATCTTGGATGACTTTCAGCATCCATCCTAAGCTCTTCCTAAATTGAGTGAAGAAGAACAAGAGAGGTCACTGAAAGATCACTTCAAGAAGCCATTTTTGCTAGAAAATCCGCAATTGGATTAGCCTCTCTGTAACAATGCTTAGCTTCCACTGGATGGTTGTGAGATAGGGGAGGAAGTGTCGCCAATCTTGCAATGCATACCATGGCAACGACCTATAGTAGACTGCTTTTGTTACTGTTTCCGAATCAGTTTCAATCCAAAGGCATTCAATGCCAAGCTAATTAGCAAGCTTAATGCCTTGGCTTAGCCTTTTTATATTCTAGTTTCCAAACTTGTATGCGTCTTTTGATTGTTGTTGGACTAATTATTGGAAAAAGATAAGCACGCTACTGGTGTACAACTTTTTTTTTTCGCTAAATATTCAAGAATATTATTAAAATATGAAGAAAGAAAAAATAGTCCAAACATTACAAAAGAAGAAGGCTTTTTCAAGAGTTCCCACCTTCGGTATTGCCATCTGTAGGATTTCAAGAAAAACCTCAACTAACAAAATCAAAATCATGGTCTAGACATGGCATCATTAACAATCTCTGCATTGATATGACTTGGTAGCATGAAATTTGGGTCAGAATTCCCTATCTTTGCTGCTACTCTTGCAAGATAGTCAACAATCACATTCGCTTCTTTGAAACAGTGTGTTAGCTTCCAGTTAATGCTATTTAAGTAGGGTTGGACAACATTCCAATGTTGTAAGAAACACCACGGAATAGCTTTAGATTGAATAGCCACCACCACAGCTACCGAATCTAATTAAATCCATAGAGACTCCACCATTTAGGGCCTGATCAACACCTTCAAGCAAATTAGAAAATTCTGCAAAATAGTTTGTGGAAATACCCAAGCACATGTTAAAAGCAGAAATAACATCACCCCTGCTGTCTCTCAGCACACCACAAGCTCCTGCCCGACATGGATTCCCCAATGAGCAGCCATCCATATTTAATTTACACCATCCTGTGAGAGGTCTACACCAATAAATCTCCAAAATAGCTCTCGGGACACTCGCATTCTGTATATCTCTAAAATATGATTCGGAGATTTGCATTTCTTTACATACCACCTTTCATTCTTTTAATTCCCGATGTTATTAGCAACAATGATAAACGCCACCATCCAAGGGTCCTTTAATGATATCACCCTGGATTTCCAGATCCACCAAGTCGCAAACATATCCATCTCCACTATATTTGGCCACACTATGCTAAAGCACTCCAGAACTCTTCCCCAAATTTGCAGAGAAAAAACACTATCAAAGAATATATGGTTTATGCTTTCTTCCTTCTTCCCATAGAGGCTGCATTTAGAAGCTAATGTAATGCCCTTTTTGCTTATTGCTTCATCTGTTGGGAGTTTTTTATGCATCAAAAGCCAACCAAATGTGGCTAATTTCAGCATCAATTGATTACCCCTAACAAGCTTGGACCATGGGACCTTTGGATTTCGCTTCCTAATTTCATTCCAAGCCGAAAAGGTGCTAAACTAACCATATGTAGATTTGCTCCAAACACACCTATCCTCTGCTGCATATTGTGGAAGGCGGACAATAGTAGCCTCATTAAAAGCTTCCTAAGAAAATTAGATTTAACTTCAGGGAAATTCCAAGAATGGTCTTGAATAAAATCAGCCACCACCAACTTCGATCTTGCAAACTCATTCATATCCAAATTGGACGCCTCCTGTAAAGTTTGGTTCCCCAACCATCTATCACTCCAAAATTTTATTGATTTCCCATCCCTCACAATCCATTGCTCTTTACTATGCATGAAGTCCCACATCTTCTTTATCCAAGGCCAGATAAAAGATGATTTATAACCTCTTTTCAGCCTTCCATTAGAAAGAAATCTTGCTTTGAAGAAATTACTCGTATCAGTTGAACCATGCTTGATATTCCATACTTGTTTGCAGAGAAGGGCTTTATTAATATCCCTGAGACGACAAATCCCAAGACCTCTTTCCTTCCTAGGGGCATAAACTTTATCCCATTTCACCGTCATTGCCTTCGAACTTTTCACATCTTCCATCCATATAAAATTCCACATCCATTGTTCCATCATAGAAAGTAGAGAAGAGGACCACTAGTAGATCGAAAAATTGTGCACAGGTATACCCACAATCATAGATCGAACCAACTGCACTCTACCAGCCAATACATCAACTTCTCTTTCCATACACTCCTTAATCCTGTGCATAACATTCAAAAGAGATTGCTTCTTCACCCTACGTATGAAAATCTCCACCCCAAACCATATTATTAAGAAATTGTAAAGGATCTGGAATTTATCATGTTGAATTCTCCCAAACTCGAATTATATCCGAATAATTCGTATTTTATAATAAAGGGTAAAAATGGTAATATGCGTTAAAGAAACGGTTAGACGGTAGGGTTTCATGAATCGTCAATCGTGTTCTCTTCCCAAATTCCCAATTTCAAAAAACAGACTCTAACGGCTCTAAGTGCTCAACGCCTCAACCCTCTTCCTCTTCAACCTCCAAGTCCAATCATCATCCTCAGGGCTCAGGGAGCATTGTTGTAATCTCTCTCTCTTGGGAATCCATCTACCGGGAGAACCTCTCTCGGTGGGAATCCATAACCTGGACAATACGAGAACATTCCTGGAACAGCGAACAACTTTCCAGTACTACTTCCCTCTGAAATTTTGTCGATTTGCAGAATCTCTGCCGAGAAAAAGTCAGTGACTGCCAACAAATCTCTCTCGCTCTCTGGAAATGTGAGTCCTTATATATCCAATTCCACCTTTTTTTTCTTCCCCATTGCTTTTGATTTTGATTTTATGTATTCAGCTTTTAGCTTTTTAGGGCGGGAGAAACACTGAAGTAAAGTCTGAAACACACTACAGAGGTTTTAACCAAAAGCAAAGAAGCTTGACGTTCAAATCGATTTATAGGGTTTCTGTGAAACTATTCGTTTCTTCCCATCTCTCTCTAATCCAATGATCACGGGAGGTAAAAGATTCGTTTCTTCTCCTCCGGCATTCTCTAATGATGCCAAGAAGCTGCTCGTATGTACGGGCAATACAGTCTTCGTATACAGCATCTCCACAAGCTTGCTGGTAATCCTCCATTCTTTGAGGTTGAGTTATTTTTATTTGTTTTATGGTTAATTGATTGATTTGATGAATTGGGTGGAGGTTGTGTATGTATAGATGTGTGTAAAGCGATGGTAACTTCTGTTATAGTCCTACCAGCTTCCACTCCTGCGACTAAGATTCTGTGTTACTGTTGGTCTTCCTCGCTTGATGGAACCATCTGTTATTGGGATTTTTCACTGCCCGAATTGATGAAGAAGGTTGATATTCGGCTACCCATTTTTTCAATGGTAAGATGGATTATAATTTATGTGTTTTCTTTTGGGTTTTGAGCTGATTGAGTAGTTGCCTGAATTGGGTTTGATTTTTTCCCCAAAAAGAGGTACTTTGTAGCCATTTTTGTGGTCACTTATTCAGTTTTGGGTTTCTAGAATGGGCCCAAATTGAAATGGTTTGCCTTTATTTATTTATTTATTTTTGGTATTGGGTTGATTGGGTACAATAAGGTTTGATTTTGTCTAGTCTAATGTTCTTGATGATGAGAGGGTAAAAATAACGGAAACTTTGTAACTATTTGGTGGTAACCCCGTCGGCTGTTATTCTTTTAATATGACTCTCATTAGGTTCTGGGTTTCAAAGATGAACTCAATTGGAATTGTTTCGTAAATTTATACATTGATATTTCAGGTAATTCCGAATGTATCAGGCTCACCAGTTGGGGACGATGGGAAACCAGTTGATCTTTTTGCTTATATTTCGGTGGAAGATATAGCCAAGCCAGACGATGAAACTAAAGCTTTGCGTGGACAAATCAGAAATGTAATTTGACTAAGTCCTGCTTACTCGGTGGTGTAACTTTGACAGAGGTGCAATCAGATAATTGTTCATTCTATGATTACTTCTTGTTAATGTGCTGAAATTATTCTCAAGAATATCATTCTGTGGAAGTCGTGTTCAATTCTGTATGGAATCAGTTATACAAAATTGGCTCAGTGGGACAGGACTAAGTCTTATACAAATTGCTTTTTATTTGGTATGTCTCTTGTATAAATCAATTGAATCACTTGCATGTGTTCTGTAACTGGAACATCTTGGCTACTCAGTCTCAGCTGGTCTGAGAGCTCTCTTTCATTGCCTTAGGAGGGCCTCTGACCTTTGGTGGCAGCTTCTGATAGTAGCATGGATGATACAGCAATAATATGTGGCTTGTTATCTACAGTGTAGAGAGGGATATGGATCTACCTCAAATTCAGGACAGGTATCACCTCAGCTCAGAACCTTGGGGTGATGGCCAATAGTAGAAAATACAATAAATTCCAATAATCATGTAATAATCCTAAGAGCTCCCACAGTATTTCGAACAATTTCAAGAATCTGTAAATAGCGATGAAACCTTTTTTCAAAATTGAATATATCAACTTAACTCCAATGGGACTCAAAACTATGATACTCATAAAATTATGAATGGGGTGAATAATCCCTTAGAATGGAGCACATTAAGTCTTAGGCTAGTCGCTTGGACTAATATGCATTTTGATGTAGGGTAGGGGATTGAACAATCTGAATTGGATATATTGTTTACTGAATTCTGTCTCGATCGAACAGCGTCAACTATATAGGGTTTCTAACAGTTCTTGAATCACGAAGTGAGAACTTATTTAGGATTTCAACTTCAACATGCAAGAAACCTAATCCTATGGTTATCGGAATTCTACAAACTAGAAAGGAACAACTTATAGGACATTCTCAGATATGTGGCTAGTGGTGAACAAATTTCTAAGGGAAGAAAGTGGACAGGGACTAAGATTTTGATGATAGTAGGGCACATGGCTGCTGTGGAAGTGGAACTGGTGTTGTTTGATCTGGGTTTTGGTTTAGTTGAAATGCTGCAGGTTATGAAACATACAGTTTGTTAATGGAGATTGGATATAAATAGTTGCATTTCAGAGAAAATATATGCAATTAGCAAACAGATCAAAGAAACATTATCTTTGCTTGTACAGTGGAGAAAGTAAGAAACTATGCTCTGATTGTGGGACAAAGTAAAAAAAAAATCATTAAGCATCATATATGATGGAGAACAGGTCACATAAATTGGGATGATAACAGTTTGCGGTAGGCCAGGTTATCTCAATAATGAACCTGGTCCAGTTGATTATCCATTATTCCTGACCTTCTGTGTCCTGTTAAGCATGCAACCATTTAATTTTACAATGTAACTGTTGCAGGTCCTGAGTGCCTGACAGATCAAGATGGGGTGGGACATGAGGCATTTTGCCCTGAGCTTAATCAGTTAAAGGTTTCATACCAAACCCTGACCTTAGGGGGCAGGACAACTCAGGTTTTGCATTTGGCCTGCTCTGCCGGCATCCTAAGCAGAAATTTAACAACCTTGAGCAGCTGTAGTATAACTACAACAGCTATCAAATAATAGAATTTCCTCTAGGAATATGCTGGCATGTTTTCTATTGAATTTATGAAAATTCAAATAAAAAGAACAATATAGTTATCAAGGCGACTGGCCGACCCAAGGCGTTTTATTCCTGTAATGGCTCAATATGAGAAAATCAACATATAGTGAACAAAGTCTAGGATATATTATAAGCATATTCACTGAAAAACAAAGTAATAAACATAAATCAACGTAAGCAAGTGAAGTGTTACATAGAAGCCATATCAATGCAATATGATATAATTATTCCTATAATGGCTTAATATGAGAAAATCAACATATAATGAATAAAGTATAGGATATATTATAAGCATATTCACTGAAAAACAAAGTAATAAACATAAATCAACATAAGCAAGTGAAGTGTTAACAAGGCTTGTTGTCGCCTTGTATCCAAGAAAGAGCCTGAACGCTTAAGCTGTGCCTTGAGAACTATAATTACTAACCAGGGCTATACTGCCACATTATATGGCTGAAATAAATCCTTTAGCTTGTTGGTATTCAGAACACATTTGAAGAGACATTTTAATGTAATTTGACAAGTCTACCCAGAACTAAAGCACTAATGACTCCTTTTTCCTACCTTGATTTGTTTGACACCATATGATAGAAAATGCTTAGGAACCTAACTTGTGAGTATCCCTGAACATACTTTTGTTGGGAATATGCCCAAACTCTTTCAAATGTTTTGGTAAGAACAAACAAACCATAGCTTTAACTATGTGTGCTAAGTGATGGTTAGCACAAGAAGACAGCTCAAGCTATGCATGTTTGAAGAATCAAGTCATGACACGAAGATCAAGAATGGAAGCTTTAAGACAAGATGAAAGGCAAAAGAGGAATAATCAAGCAATGATGAATACTTCAAGACCCAAGTCAAGATGAAGACCCTAGGATAGTCCAGTACGCTTTGTACAATGTTCTCTCTACATGTATATGTGCACGCACTTCACACATCGCATATCATCTTACTAGAATGACTATAGGACATTCCTTGACTAGCTGGAAGCCCATAGGTGGTGTAAACACAATTAGAAATACATGCTCTATGTGACTTTCTATGAAACCCTTCTCAAGATCATTTTAGGAATTTTTAGAGTTGGTATCAAGAGATACACCCTTCATAAAAGTTGTAGGAAATTGAGTCACGATTCCAACACAACTTGAATCGGGTTAATCCGATGTCAGACCGAAGAGTTATGGCGGAAATACTGACGACTGGTCAGTATGACAGCTGTCTGTTAAAAACAGGACAAAACTGTAGGCGGTCGATCGGCTGGAAGCCCCAGTCGACCAACCTATCCGAGGCCATAGCCGGTATACAGGATGAAAGTCCCGGTAGATCGGCACCTGTCTGGATCACTTCTAATGGCTAGTTTTTTTATCTCCAATGGCTCTTTCCGATCGACCGGCTACCGATCGCGGTCGACCGGTGGACCCAGAATATGACCATTAGAGTCTGATTTACTGCCTAAAATGCTCTCTTAATCTCACCTATAAATACCTAAGATGCTCATAATTAATAAGCATTTAAGTCTGAGCATTAAGAGCTTTATTGTGAGGATACAAAAGTCAAAAAGTCACTCTATCCTACTTGAGCAGTTTGGTCTTCCACATTGCATAGAAAAGCTCAAGTCTCAATCAAGTCTTCTACATTCTTCTGTGCAAGTCAAAGCTATAGAGAAGACTTTATAAAATGGTGCATCATTCATTTTCATTATCATCATTTGCACCACACCAGAGGTATTCCTCTTTATTCCACTTTCTCTATTTTCTGTTTTACAATTCTACACTGTACTTAGGATTGTGTAAGGATCCTCTTATCCCAAAAAGAGTAAGGTGCCTCTACCTGTAAAGGGGATTTGTATGGATACTCTTATCCATAAAAGATTGTAAAGGTTTTCTACGCTACCTGTTGTATTGAAAGGGAGAACTAATGGAATACCTTACAAGAGGATTCTTTTAGGGAGTAGACTAGACTCGGATTGAGTCGAACCACTATAAATCTCGTGTTGTGTGATTGTGTCTATTTTTTACTTATTCCGCATCATTTTTAATTTGCAATCACACTTGAGGATATTATTTCGAAAAGATTAAATTTGCACTAATATAACCTATTCACCCCCCTCTTGATTATTTCAACTTTAACATGTACTGTTTTCTTATGATTTGTCAGTGGTTTTAGTTTTACTTACGGATTCTTAAAATCTTTTTGACCGCTGGTTGTTTTGAACTATCTAGGATATTTCATTTTACATTCAGATGCCTAGATTTGAGTTGTTTTATTTCACTTGCAGACTCAACAACCGGAGGCTATAATTATCAGTCCCTCCAGGGAATTCTTCGGCATCCTAAGCAAGCGCAAACTTATTTTGTGGAAAGTCCCTGACAAAGACTCTGAAAATGATGTTTTCAAGAAGATAATATTGCATCATACGAAGAGCTTTACAGTTCTTGCTTTTCATCCTACTAAAAAAATCATAGCTGCGGGTGATGTAACTGGGAGGATTTTGATTTGGAGGGATTTGGGGAAGAGAACTTTCTCTAGAAGTTTAGGATCCCTGAGTGGAAGAACAGTGGAGAGTCGGGAAGAAAGACCTGGGGTGAGGGGAGATGATGATGCTGAGTCCTGCTCAACCTGGCACTGGCACCCAACTAAAGTGATGGTTCTCTCTTTCTCAAGTGAGGAAGCGTATTTCTACTCAGGTAATGGAACCTTTTCTTTAACTAGAATAAAATGTCAATATTTTTATTTTTGTATTCTTATGATACAGTTGGAAGATGTGATGGTGTGCTTGGGGTTGGGAAAGGGGAAGATACCCCATTTGATTGGTTCACACCTTGGAATTTGTGCCAAAATATTTGGCAATTGTGATCCTTAGATCCTTCGTTTTTATTTTGACTGACAGAAAATGAAAACTGTAGAAGGAAACGTTGACATCCCAATGAGCCTTGTCACCTAGGTGGCAACTGGCAATTAGTCATTGTCTAGACAATTTCTTGACTACTATACTTTCATTTAACTGTTTTTTTTTTTTCACCATCCATCATCCTTCAACCGTTTAAATCAGTTGTTTGTTAATGCGGGGTTAAGCTAGATTTCTATTTACCTAGATGGCATTTAATCATCATCTAGGTGACTCCTTGACAACTATGTTTCCATCAACCATTCAAATCAGTTGCTTGCTAATACTAGGTCAATCTAGTTTCCTATTCATTCTGTGATCTTTTTGGTGTACATTTAGGTGGAAAGGAAGGTGTTCTCGTGGTTTGGCAGCTGGACACAGGAAAGAAGAAGTTTCTACCACGCATTGGATCACCACTTTTGTTTTTTACACATTCTCCAGATCCTTCACTTTTCTCTGTAAGAAAACTTCCCAGCGAGTGTGTTTTATGTCTATGAAATGAAAGCAATAGCCTATAATGGTTTAACTGATATAGTGTATCTGTAGATTTCCTGTGCAGATAATCAAATTCACCTACTCAAGATGCCTTCCATGAAAATCTTGAATTCCATTGCTGGGATCAAGGTTTGGCTCAGCTATCTTTCTCTGGTTTTCTATTATTGTTTGTAAATGTAAATATATGTCTGTTCATGGAACAAAATCTTGGTTTCAACAGAAACCGAGATAAAACTTAAGGTCAACACTGGATTGTACCAGGTTTCGACCATATTTTGAATATTTCGGTAGTTTTGACAAAAAATTACCGGGTTTCTACCAGTTTCAACCAGCCATTTCGAGTTTGGCCAGGAAAATACCAGGCTTTGGTCGAAACCTGGGAAATCTTGGTTTCGACATTGGTCAAAACCAGCCTCAAAACCAAGATTTAGAACCTTCTGTCTGTAAGTGGTTCTGGTGGTGTGTTCATATAAATGCTGTGCATGCACTAGGATGCACCAATCAACAGGTCTCACCTCAGATATTTTCTGTTGCAAATTACATCCATTTGCTTATCATAAGATTTAACTTTTGTTTTCTTTTTCTGCACAATGGACCATATCACATTACTGTCAAGATTACAGTGACAGATGAAAGACCATCACCCTGTTTGAGTTTTGGTGGTGGATTTTTAATGTGGGAGTCACCTACTATGCTTTTGCTCTATCAACAGTCCACAGATGCACCACTTATGCTGCTTAATTGATTGAAAGTTCTAATTCAACTGGTGTTGTAGATTTCTTCTTGTATTGTCTATAGTGGAGATCTGATATCAGTGGAACATTGTGATTGTGAACCTGGCTGACCCTCAATTTCTCTCCCTTACTAACACCAAAATGCTGCTGGAGATTCTTACACTTGTGTTTTCAGCTCCCTTGTTCATTTCCAGAGATATATCAGGGCTTATATGATGAGTTTGCCTTTGATCAAACCGCCGGATTAGTTGCTATACGGACAGAGGACTATTGCATACAATTTTACAGCTTATTTGATGACCGAGAGGTTTCACAGGTGGGCTTTATGACATGGCTTCATTCAGTTTTCCTCATTTTATATACACACCATTTAATGCCTCAATGCTAAGAGTCTGAGATCAGGAGGGGTTTAATGATTGAGGTCATCCCATCATCTTATGCTTTTCCCTTACAATGGGTACTATTAGATGGTTATAATCACTTAATGTGAGCCACCTGCTGAGTTAAAACCTCCTAGGTTACCTAGACAAAATATTGAATGGTGTTCCCAACATTTCTGCATGTGTATTCTATGTAAAGTACTGAAGTATGGTTGGGGATTGGGGGATGAGAGTACCATTAAGATGCACGTGATAATGTGATATGTTCTTTTAGGTTTTAAATAACAAAGCGACTGATATGCTTTTTTGTAGGTCCGAATCTGTGAAAGGAACCATCAACCAGATGATGACATCGCGGTATACAAATTTTTTACGTAAATATTCATGGTGGTTAGGAATCTTCATGATGGTCCTTATTTATTTTTTTTTTTATTTTTTATTCTTTTCCAGTAAATATTCATTTGTAATCAATATTTTAACTGAAAATTTTATTTCCGAGATTTACATTCTTATGGCTGCAACAGCAATCTGTGGATTAGTTCTCTCTGCATGAGAGAATATCAGAATATTGAGGGTTATATACATTTTTAAAGTTGATACCTCTAGGATTTTTTTTTAATCGACAATGGAAAGAAGTTCTATTAATATTGGCAGAACCAGACCTTTACAAAATATTTACTATACTCTACAAAACGTGCAAAGATCAGAGGTGAGAAATATACCTGGTAGCACTGAAACACAGCTGCACTGATGCAGTCGCAGAAGCCTGACTGGATAAGCACTACTCGGTTTGGAAGTCCAGGCCTAGATTAGGCCATCTGTTCTGGCAGGACCGTAGGAATAGACAGGTAGTTAGTAGGGTATAGGGGGTATTACCGTAATCTTTTTTTGGGGTGAATAAATAATTTATTACCAAAGAGACGAAAAAATATACAGCCCCATAGAGGGTGGGGGGAACAAGATTCCTGATTACAGAGCTTGGAAGCTCCCAGGAAGCAACAATGTGACAATTCCTGGGGGACGGGGGACAATTGGAAGAAATTTTTGAGACCTTTGCTTTGACATCAAAGAAGATGGAATTCCAAATCTTTCCTAAAGGCCGAGAGTTGGAGGTCCATTTCCTATGATTTCTCTCCATCCAGATTTGATTTAAAGTAGCATAGAAGGCAAGTTTTCCCGCATAGTCACAGATGGTCTTTCCTTGGAATATCATATCCATCCAGAATCCAGATCCACTCCCTTTGGAGAGGGAGAATTCTTCTATTAACCAGCGACATTTGGAGAGAACTAGCTTCCAGATGGAGGAGGAGACAGGGCAAGCAAAGAAGAGGTGATCAGTACCTTCAGGCTCAGAACCACATAGATAGCAAAAAGGAGAAAGCCTGATTCTTCTTTAGATGAGGAAGGCTTGCGTGGGGAGACAATTTGTAAAGACTTGCCAGACATTGAAGCTTTGTCGTGGGATGTGATGCTTGAACCAAATGAGTTTGTGCCAGGGGGAGGGAGGCCCATGAGTTCTGATAAAATCCAAGCAAACTTTGCACTGAAAAGGCCACTAGAGCATGGTTCCAAATAATAGTATCAGTCCTCCTAGGACCCAGAAGAGGAATGATTGGCAGAGATGACCAAATTTCAGCTATCTGGTCAGAGGCAGGGGAAGGGGGCCCATGAGCCAGAGGAGATGATATCAACAACCATAGCATGCCTTGAAAGCCCCAAATTGTAGATATTTCTAGCACTAAGAACCTATGAGAGGAGCCCTTTAGGATGCCAAGGGTCGAACCAAAGATAGGCGGAGGCACCATCCTCAATGAGGAAATGACTCTGGAAGCAATAGGTCTCAAGGAAATTAACTTGCGCCACACCCAAGAGGCATCGAAAGGAGTGTAGACCGACCAAAAAGTTTTCAGCCTGAGGAGATGCGAATGCACCCAATCAACCCAACTCTTCTTGCAACCTTCTAAATAAGCTTGAGAATGCATGCAGTGTCGACATCCTTGATGCGTCTCAATCCAAGACCCCCTTCTTTCTTGGGAAGGCAAGTAGCAACCCAACTAAGGGGATGAAGGAATCTAAAGGATTCACACTCTTTCCAAAGGAAGGAAGCAAACAAAAATTCCATCTTGGCTATGGTCGCTTTGGGCAAACCATAGATACCCGACCAGTAGATGTAGGAGACTTGGAGGACTGATATGATGAGCTCAAGGTGGCCAACAAAGGAAAGAAGCTTCCCTTTCCACAATTGGAGGTGCTTTTTGATGAGATCCAGCATAGGAGAGCAGTGATGACTTGTGAGCCTTTCAGGGATGAGTGGGAGGCCCAAATACTTAACCGGGAGAGAGCTGAAATGATAGGAATCCATACTTACCCAGTTACCCTAATCTTGGAACCACTTATATGGGAGTCTTGCCGTTGACAAGTTCTGAGACAGGAATCTAGCTTTTTTTTTCCAGTCGTTCAGTTAGTTTTTAAGGTATGATAGGAATCCATATAGGTCTGGCAGTAGAGTAGCTTTGAAATCCAATTGAGATTTAAATATTTCTTATCAGTTTCTGGTTGGGAATCCGTGAGTGTGTCAAACTGGTTAGAAGTTATATATATGTAATAACCCCTATCGAGCAGATTTGATTTTGAGGAATCAGTTGAGTTGCTTCTAAGAAAGTTGGTTCCACTGTTAGACCTATTTTTGTTTTCCTGCAAAATTCTTTTTTCCTTCAAAGGGACTGCCACTTATTATTGACATTACGGTACATTATTCATCAATGCCCTGTAAAATTTGACATTTTGGGAACATGCACTCACAGCATTGCTGCTGTTAGATGAATTCATATGCCAACTGGTGAATGGTGCTGGTGGTGGGAAGCTTATGACTTGGAAGCTTTAGTGATTTATTATTTTACTGTACCTAGGTATTTATTATTCGCAATAATTATGATCTGATAGATTAAAATTCAAAGGGCAATGTTCAATCTTATTGATGGTGCCACTAGGGCCAAGTAATCATAAGTCAACGCTATTGCTTCTTTAAACTTAGAGCCATGGAGTCAAAAGTTGAAACATGTAGAATTAGTTCAGGGCAAACAAGTGGGTACTTAAAGGAGTGTGGGCCATAGAGTTACGTAGGAGTTAGTTACTATTAGCTTTTTCTTTCTTTATCAGCATCCTTCAATAGTCAATTCTCAAATATTTTACTGGTAATTGCATTGAGTAGTTCAGCCCATATTGCAATTCATTTTAGAGATTTTCTAACTTAATATTCAAGATTTGTTTAGTCTTAAGTTTGCATTTTTTTCCCTGGTAATTCCATGGAGTTTTGAGGTTGGTCCTCTAAAATTTGATCAAAATGCGTCACTTTTTTTGTCCATTTATTATTTAGTTATCCATCGTGACCTAGTGGTCACGGGTTCGAGTCAGGAAACATCCTCCTTACAAAGTGGGGGTATGGCTGTGTACAGCCATACATTATGACCCTCCCTAGACCCCGCAATGGCAGGAGCCTCGTGCTCTGGGTACGCCATTTCTCACTTGCATAGTTAGACGTCTATGTATTTTTAAGACTCTTTTTTCTAGAAGTGATCCTTTTTTTTTTTTTTGGTGTGTGTGTGTGGAATATTACCCCCCAAGAAAATCTTTTTTGTGGCATGTGTTGAGATTTGAATTCTGTTAGGGCTACGAGTTTTTACAAGCTCATACCTCACGCTCTTGTAATGGAGGCAAGGAGGGGACATGAGGAAGCTTGGAACTTTGCAAGGATCTTAAGTATCAAAGAGACAGGGGAGGGGGATTTAGAAACTTCAAGGGGTTATGGGAAATTTGGTAACACAGGTGGTGGATGTCTGCTTACTGCTTTTGGGACTGGGAGTTTATGTGTCGGCATTGATCTTGTGGGGAGATGGTCCTGTGGTTTTGTCCAAATCAATGGGTCTCTTGCTTTGAAATGAGGAGCTATGGAGATGGATTTTATGTTTATGTCACAGATATTTCAGAGTATGAGCTTTGGGTGTGGAGGAATGAAGTGGGGAATTAGGCAGGAGTGGTGTAACTACTCTGGGCATGGGTAGATTATCTTGCTTCTTTCTATAACATCATGATCTGGCTTTGTTGAGTGATCGTTTTGTTGAATAAAGAGAGTGGTGGAAGTAGAATTGGACATTGCTTGATTTTCCTTTGTTTTGTTGCTGAAATTTGTGAGGATAGTTCTGTTGAGGCTCTTGTTCTGGCCTTTTGGATTGATGTTCTAAATAGAAAACTGGTGTCTTAAAAGATTCTTCGACTTGAAAATTCTACCCCAGCTTTTGATTAATACTCTCAAAAATCCATTTGCTAGTGATGCAAGGTTTTCCCCACCAATCAGAAGTGATCCTTTCAGGTCTTAAGTGACAAATTTATTCTATTAGAGGGATAGAATTTAGGTGAGGAAATTTTACAAACTTAATCAAAAGAATCCCAATCAAGAAAAAAAGCAACTTAAGCATAACAGTGGAATTTATATCATGAGTCCATTACCTTCTCTGCATTATGATAAGGTGTGGCTGGACTGGTACAGGTTTCTCATCAGAGAAACTCTATCTGGAATGATATGAGTAGCTGGACAGAAAAATCTTGATAGACAGAATCAGGAAAAGACGGAGAAAACAGAACATGGGATGCTGTTTCTTGAAAGAAGTCAAGAATCTTAATAAGATTGATCAGTGTTTGATAAGCACAAGCTGGGGACCAAACAAATTAATCATTAAGCATGTAAAAAAGATGCTAATAGACTGTGAAAAGGAAAATCAGAAGTTAAGAATCTGTAAATTAAGAGTTTTGGGCATAAAGAGGAAAAAACAGATCAAGAAATAATTAAAGATAGAATTAACAGTGAGCAAATGTTAAAAGAGTTTAAAGTGTGGAATTGCTGAACATGATGTGTATTATTGAGCTCTGTAGTTCCTGTTAGTTGCTTTGGTTGATGCTTTGCCCATCTCTTACAATCTAATTTGACTCCTTTCCCCCAAAGGAAAAGTCTAGTACACAGTAAGTAAACATTTTCACAAATTAAGAAGTTATGATCTCTCATCCTTTTAGAAGTCTATTGCAAATTTGCAATAGGTCATAGCCTTCATAGGTGCCATGTTATTTTATGCGTCTATTTCTGTTTGGTCATTTATGTGGTTGTAAGGTGGGGTTTCCTATTGCTAGTTAATTACTTAAAGAGTCAATTATCAAATTGTTAGATGTCTAGCTTCTAGAAGTCATTAATGTGGTCTTATATACAATTTATTCATCTAAGATTGGTTTGCTTCTGGATGATAAGAAATTGATATCCTTGGCTTGTTGGCTGTGCTCTCGACTTGAACCAGCAGTGGCTGTGTTGCTGGCTCTCTCTCTCTCTCTCTCTCTCTCTCTCTCTCTCACACACACACACACACATCAGATTTTCGAACTTTTTCTTGTGATATCTTGTTTAATTCTCTGTTAACAGATCTCTTGTGCAAGATCAGAATAAGATTTAGATGTGTAATTGTGATTGATGCTGGTCTATTCCTTTGATTCATCATTTCTTTTCTTCTTAGCTTTAGCTCTATTGTTCTCTTCTACTCATCTTATTCCTTTGTTAAATTCTTCCATGCAATTCTCTTCAGAATCTGTTTTATGATTGGATATTCAGATCTGCACCTCCTCCTTTCTGTTTCTGTAATTCTAGATCTGATTATTGTAATATTACTTCTTTTCCTTATTCTGGAATGCTGATCTATGTGTTTCATACAGGTCTATTCTTTATCTTAGATCTATTTGGGCCCATTACAGAGGGCTACTTTGGGTCTTTTACCCTTTCTTCATCAAAGGATCTTTGCAATTTTTGGATCATGGATTGTACTCCTACGAGATGGTGGATATTGAATTAAAGTCTGCATACCTGTGCTCTATCATTGACTTAGACTTCAGACTTTTTAGATCCTCCAACAAAGCTTGTTGAGCTTGAGCTTCTCATCCACACTGTACCTGATTGACCTACTTTGATTTTCATGGTTGGATAATTTTTATTTCTATGTTGGGGTCGTAATTTGATTTAAAAAAAAAAAGTTCGGTTCTTTTTTTTTTTTTTTTCCCGTGCTTGATAAGCACTATAGTTTGGTCTATTTATATGATTGGCCGGATTCTGGCAGATCAAGTTAATCAGTTCTGTTTCGCCATTTATACCAATGGGAAGAAAGAGTGGGAGGTTTTTGGGGCGGAATGATGGATGGGGAGGGAAGATAGGTGTGGGGAAACTGAAGTGAAAGGGAATGGCATATTTTTCATTTCAACATTAGTGGAATATTGTTTCCCACTTTATTTTATTGTATTCAACTATTTTATGACTGCAGAAGAATCACAGAACTTCAAAGAAGCACTATATTTGTCTTACCTTTTTATTTTTAATTTTATATTTGGAGTCTTGGACTGATTTTTTTTCCAAATCTTCAATTGTGTTTCAGTGTTATCTTCTAATTTACTTCTTGATTCGTTAATGTCACTAAAATTTAATTTCTACTCTTTGCAGCTAATCATGACATTATTGGCTTTTTCAGTTGATGGCTCTAAGATGGGTACCGTTGAAGTTAAGCTTCCTGAAGAGGGAATAGGTGGTCTAGTCTGTCTCAAATTTTGGGCCTCTGGGTTGAAGAATGGAGATTTCACTTTGTCCACTGTCATTTATGAACCTCACAGGTTTGATCAACTACATAATTTCCCTAAAGAGAGTCATAGAATTTATTATGTTTTTAATTTCTTGGTGGTCCCGTATGGCTCTATGTCAAGAGCATTTGTGGGTGCTTGACAATTGTGCTTGAGAATATGGAACATTTACATGCACCAATAGAATGTTAAAAAGGCATCCCGACTTTCATTCTGTAAAAGGCATACTGTAATTCTTTAGCCTTACTGTCCCTGAAGTCATGGAACCATCTAAAAAGATATCACACATTGTCACATAAATTCTCGGTCATGTCAGAGATGACATTTGTCATGGGCCTGTCCTCAAGATTGCTTCTAAAATATGAATAATATTGCCTTTCTCAATGTGAGAAGCGAGAAAAGCACGGTCATGATAAGAAACTTAATCACAGTTGCAAATGGTGACAGAACTGCCAGAATTTGTAATAGTTAGCTAATGGGTAGGGGAACCGTCACCAATATGTCCAGAGAGAATACCAACCTCCAACCTTCTACTTTATTATAGATTGCACACCCAATTGCTAAACTCGTATCTATTATCAGCAAGATATCTAGAGGGGCCTTTTTTCTCAAGTTGGTCAAGCAGCATACATTTTCATTTATTATATTTCAGTCTGGACGAACAATTTGCTACTCTCTCTTAAAATCTTTCCTCAACTTTCTTTAACTACAGTGATTCTGGGATTTCTGCTCTTGCATTCCACCCTACCGGTCATATGGCTGTGAGCTCCTCTTATGGTGGTGACTTCAAGGTAAGTAATCTCACTTTGAACTTAAATGTAGTATTTTTATTTGCTCTAATTTGCAGTTTGCTGTTTGTTTCTTAGATTTGGGTTTGCAACAATGACCTTCAGCAAAAGGATCAAATGCTTCAGAAATCTGGATGGAGATGCCATTCTGTTGGTTCATATAAGTATGTTCAACGGTTTTTCTCAAGGTTTCTTTGGGTGTTTATAGAATCCACTTCCATACTCTGCAAATAAGTATGAGACATTTTTTGCAGGGGGGGAAATCTGGAAAGGAAAAGCAATTGAAGATGGAAAATCGTACTTGAGGAAATCTAGGACACTAAGAAGGCCATAGCAGGACACTAAACATACACAAAGAAGGGGTTGGCGAGGGGAGTGTTGCAAAGATGACCTAGCTGGAATAGCTCGAGCCATTTGATATGTTTATTTAGTTTTTACCTTTTTAAGTTCTGGCCTTTACTTCAGACCTTAGAGACACGTTCTCTTTATTTAATTATTATTGTTATTATTTTTTTGTTGGGTTTTAGAGCAGAATTAATGTTGCACTTCTTTAGTGTCTCATCCAGACGTCCACTTTCCATTTAGCTTTTAAAACATTATGGAGTTGGAGATACAATCAATTAATATAAAAAGAAAAAAGTGATGGGACTTTAGAAAGGAACACATAAAATTGACTTACAGAATTTATGCACATATCAACTATGAAATATACTAGTATGACAACAGTTGTAATTTAGGACTGTTGATCCAGCTGGCTCACTATAGTCAGCCTACGATGTAAAGCAATGGGGCACACTGTACTTAGTGGCCAGACCAACAACTGTATGTTACACTATCATAGTAGTAGAGCACTCCTGTCTACCTTTTATGCGCCAATTTTTCTTTGCAACCTTTGCCAATCTCATTTAAGCATGATTTCTTTGCAGGAAAAAACCCATGACAGCTGCTGCATTTTCTGCTGATGGGTCTGTTCTTGTTGTAGCTGCAGGAACTGTTGTTACATTATGGGACCCGGATAGAAATGTCCTTGTTGCAGTTATTGGAGAGAACCTCATGGTGATACTTTATTATCTTGACTTTATACTTTGTGCTTGTGTGTATGCAGCTAAATAGTTTTGTTACTTTGATAGTTTGATAAACATATTGTGGTGGCTTATAAAATACACTGTGGCACCCAAAAAAGCTATTGATTTTAACCACCTCTTGCATGGTCCGAAAGTTTAGTGACCAGCTAATTTCCACCTTCCAAGTGGTTAAATTTGTCTTTGTTGCAATTTTGATAATTTAATTGAAAATATTTGAGTATGACATAACTTCATGAAAATTTATCTTAGAAGTTAGAACTAAAATGCAATTTCCAGACCATAAGTCCAATAAATTTCATGCCCAACATATAAATTTCAACCTTGAAGTAAGTTCTAAATGATGTCCCAAGTCATCGCATAAAAAATAAAACATCAGAGTTCACATTAATTAAATTAGAGAAGCTATAATCTTGTATTCTCGTATGTGTGCCTTGAGTCTAGAAAATGGGCCTTTGCATAGGCTCGGTCAAATTTGAGTGTAGTACCATGTCCCTCCATTGTGGTGAAATGGGACGCAAAATGGAAACAAAGGGATGAGGTTTCTCTCGCTTTTGGCATAGTGGGCCCCTAGTGGGAGGCCTGCACAACAGGCTATTA
>NC_056570.1:5267069-5269854 GCF_013358625.1 Macadamia integrifolia
GTTGTTCGAACCGGAGTTTGAAGCTAAACTTCTCCTTGGAGGATAGATGGGCGATTCTGGTGAGATCTAATGTAGATCCAACTTTGTAATCACTCATGGGATCTAGGCAAGGTCAAGACTACAGACCACCATTTTTAGGCCCGTCTTTATTCACAAATGCGGAATTGAGGCTCAGGATTTTTGGTCCACCTATTCAAATGGTGAATCAGTTGGGACCACCTGGGATTGGCTGGATCAGATGATAGTGAGACTGATCGCAATATTGATTGGACAAATCTAGGCAAGCTTCTCTAATGCAGTTGCATTAGGCATTAATCCCGGATGGAGGCCTATATCCAAGTTTGGGAGGCTTATATGGTGGTGGTGGCAGTTCAGTAGGCTGAAATTGACCTTTGGGTAACTATATTGTAGGTTGAACCTTTTATTTTTTTGTGCTTCATTGTAATAGGCTTAATTTTTAAGCCCATAATGTGGGGATAAAGTTAGTACACCGGATTAGTAGTTAATTGTTTGAGTTAGAATAGAATACTTAGTAGCTTGATAGAATTTTATTTTGATTTATTTACTTTATTGAGTAAGTGTGATTAAGGGTCCTTTTATGAGTCTATTTAGGAATTTTATAAGATCTTTATATATGTAATACATCCCCTATCAATTAAGGATGATTTGAGTAAAGAAAGAATATTTTTTTCCTTCCAAAGATTTGGTGTTGAGCAATGCATTTGGGATTGGTATCCCAACCTGATTTTCTTTTTTTCTCTTCTGTTATTTTCTCTTCTCTTCTTCTACATGTTTTTTCTTTTCTTCCTAATGAGGTAAGCTAGGGTGAAAGATACCAACACTAGCAAACCGGATCTGAATTACCTCTTTGTCTTTGGATCTGCTCTAATCAGATGTGATCTTTGCTTATTTTTCCTCTCTGTTCTTATCCTCTAATTTAACTATCGATCTCTATTTCTTTTTCTTATCTTTTCCATCAACCTATTGAATAAAAAGGGCGTAGTCAGTTCCCGAGACTCCCACTACTGCAGGGCAAGGTTCAAAATATTGGGTTTCGACCTGGTTTAGACCCTTGGAGAGAATGAAATTTTGGTCGCAATCTGAAAAATTTCGAGGAAACTAGGGAAATTTTCCCAGTTTGGTGGAAACTTTGGTTTTAACTCCCAAAATGTGTTTTTTTTTTTTTCCTGATTTTTTGTGTACGTCTTATTTTAGACATTTCAAACCCATTCACATAATTAGTTTCATGGAAAAAAATAACTAAAGTCATACTTGTGGTGTTGACCAAAGTTTGCTAATGCACGTTGAGTTGTTAACTGAAACTATACTACATCAGTACATATATGAATTACTAACTAAAAATATGAAATACATTATTAAAAGTTTAAAACAAATAAAACATAATGTAAAGGATCCAAAGTAAATAATAATATTACATAATTGTGAGTTATTTCTCAAGTCTCAAGAGTCAACAGTCAACACTCAACACTCAACACTCAACAACCAATAGTCAATTCCAAGTAGAGTGTCTACGCTGTTCCAATCCACGAGCTACATACCACTGTAGATGTCGTAGCCACTCCTTTAAATGCACCACATACGAGTCCCATGACATGTTATTGGGCCCAATTGTTTTGGTAATCCGTCACTGCCCATCTATAAGATGCATCATTAACATCAGCTAGGTATCCCAGCTTAGGAAATGGCTCAGTCACAGTGATAGGATGTGGATGTGGCACACAAGATTGGGATGAATAACCAAAGATACTGTCAACAAAAGATGACCCCCCACCTGAACTACCCTCTTATCCAAATGAAGTAGAAGATCCACCATACGATCCATACCCACCACCATATCCAAATGAACCGGTGCTCTTGAAGGATGGCACACAAGGTTTGGGGAAGATGGAATTTACCTTTTTGGTCCAAGCTCCCTTCCTTAGGTATATTTTCTATGAATGTGCAAGATCCAAGCTTAGAATGAAGATTTGATGGCACAAGGGCAAAATCTTGAGTGTTTTCCCAAGCTCCCCACTTCATAGAAAAGAAATAGGGGGGTGAAGCCATGAAGGTCGAAATTTTGAAGTAAGAAGGCTTGGTTTTCCATTTAAGAAGGTTGCAATAGAGCAACCTTATTGTTCCATCGACCTATTGAATAGTCCTCACTAATACTTCATAACACTATCTAGTTCATCTATATTTTTTTGGTTATACTTCTAATTTGAAATTCTGACTTTCTTTGCTCTATTAGAGTAATTCTAGACCAGAATCTGAGATTTGGTCATCCGTATCTTTCTTATTTTTATTGTTATCTATTCAGTCCCTGCTCTGTCCTATCCTTTCCTAAATGATCCTCGATATAATCATAGTTACTGCTTCTGGGTTGTTCTAGAACCCTGACCTGCATCAGGGTTAGTGTCTAGATTGGCTCTAGTCATGTAAACAATATTCAAAAAGGTCTAGGCAGGTGTCCACATTCCACAAGAAGTGAACCCTGGCTTGTAAACATCATCCCTGATGCTTTACGGGAGGTGTAATCAGTTCCTATTTGGTCGTCATAATAAAGTTACATAAAGCCTACAGTTAATTGATGGTATTCCTTAATGAAAAGAAGGTATTAAAGCTGAGAAGCCATTATTTTTAACAGAAGTTATCTTGAAGCACCATTGTTGTGATTAGGTAGTCTGCATATGTACTGAACATGATATCTGGCACCACAAAAATCGATGATGCAATCATCAGTTTTTTTTTTTTTTTTTTTTTTTTTTTTTTTTTTTTTTTTTTT
>NC_056570.1:5269874-5310592 GCF_013358625.1 Macadamia integrifolia
TTTTTGCATTTTCTTATACACTAATACATTCTTTTTTTCTTTTCAGTCCATCGTTTCACTATCTTTTGTTGGCAAGTCTGAGTATTTTGTATCAATATCAGGAGGTTCAGAGTCGCAGTTATCTGTTTGGAGTATGTCAAAGTTATCTGTGTCCTCGTCCTATAAGCTCCATGCAGGTGGTGTGCAAATTATCTTTTCATTATTTTTGTGGACTATTGTGTATTATACCATCCTGTATGGTATATAGCCAACTAGCCATGCAATAAGTTTGTGGTTGATCAATTTGATCGTTACATGTTTAACTCATCCGTTTAAACAGCGCCCGAAGTCTATTGGATGTTTATGGGTCTATCAGATATCTAGATCTTGAAGCTGTCTTTTAAAATCAAGTGTGAATGATTGATCTCTCTTTATGATAATCATTTAAACTATCTTATTTGTTCCAGTTTGGTGGCTGTCTTTGGCTATTTCTTTTAACAAAATGCTGCAAGGCGAGTGTTTTTATTTATTGTTATATTGAAAGAAAATTGCTACTACTTCACTAGAAGGGATCTTTTTTCTTCTTTTTTAAAGCCTTGTCACCAGTGGGCATATGAAATGCTTAACCATTTTGAAAACACCATCAGTACCTCTTCTAGTATTTCAGATAACTGCTGTGACAACAAATGCCTTATTCTGTCCAAGTCCAGTTATTTGAGTAAGTTTCAATGTCATATTAGATTTCCTACTAATTACCCTTGGAGGACCACCAATGTGCCAATGTCTGCTTTAATTGCCCAAGAATGTGCATCATTGTTGAAAATTATTGTTTAATATTTGTCTTTTTTTTTTTGGTAACATTGTTTAATATTTGTCACAAGCTACAGTTGTCACCTCTTATGTTTTTCCTTGTTCTTATTTTTCTAATTCATATAAGATCCTCACAGGGACTTAAATCTTGTTTGTAAGGGCGGACTAAGTCATTTCCAAATTCTGATGTCTCTGTGATACTTGTGATCTTTATGCTCATTGGGGACCTGACCCTTTTTCCTTTTCTGTGGAAAAAAATATATGAAATTATTTAATGAGGTTCATGTAAGGAATTTTCTTATGGACACCCCTTAAGGTGTCAAATAGTTTGTACCATGCTTTTTTGTCTTTTTAGTAGAATATACTTTTTTTTTTTCAACAAGGGTAAATTCTGTCATTCCATAGGTGTTTGCGAAAATTGTGTTGTGTGGTTATAACTTACAAGTTGTAAATACAGCTATAGAGCATAGTTGTTACAGTGAAAAGGCGAACCAAGGCGCTGGAGGACTGCCTAAGCGCATAGGCAACAAGGAGCCCGCCTTAAGGCGAACAAGGCAACCAAGTGTTATTTTTTATTTTCACTCTTTTCTAATGTTATTTGGTATGCTATATATACCTTGTATCATCAAAAACCATCATTAAGCCACTTCAAGTCATCAAAAATCAACATTAAGCCACGTCAAAGCATTAAAGATCAACATTAAGCCACATTAAGAGATAAAAAATCAACATCTAGAGAAATGCTCTTGTTCTATAATAAGTTTTACTGGTGAAATGATTTTATTTTTAAATGAGACTTTTTATATTAGGTATAGGTGCATAGCACAAAATCAGCTTTCCAACAAGTCTAATATTACTTAAATCTGAGTTGTAATGACAAAGTTATGTTCCGGTCATACTTATTTTAAAGTGTGCGAATGTTGTTAAAATCATCTGAATGAAAATAATTTTAAAGACATCAAAACAAAAGATTATTTTACTGGACTTTTGGTTTTAGCAATGCTTTACCATGATAAGATTTATAAAATTTTCAAAATTGAGAAAAACCCTAGCAGTTGAAAGTTGAAAATCGTCCCTACAACCAAAAATCTAGTTTTTTGTTCTTGGACTAGGGGGTTGACTTTTTATCCTTTTGGAATTTGATTTTTAAACTATTTTTATTGGATTTAAATATGGGGTTATATGCTTATTTATGAATTATAGCTGAAGTAAATGAAATAACAAATGATATTTGGCATCAATAAGTCAAAAAATATAAGCAAACATGAAGTGCAATAAGGTGACAGTCGACAATCTCCTAGGACCCCAGGCTGGACACCAAGGCGCTGCCTTGACAACTATGCTTAGAGGTGTCATTTAGACGGTCCTTTTATGTAATAATTAACCCACTCACCAACCACCTGAGAGAAATTATCCTTGGCCAATCTAATAGCTCAACATTTCTGCTGTGTGGTTTTTTTCTCTTTTAAACTCATCTTAACTGAGTTTTCTAGTTTAAGAGTTAATAACGCTTTCCTGGAGGCATGAATATGACTACAATTTCAACCTATATGCTGCTATACTTGAACATGCACAGCTTTAGTGCTTTGCTATATAATTTACAATACTGACCATTGGTAGAGCATACTGCATGGTACCTGCAGGATACCCTTTTTTTCACTATTTTACTAAAGATTATTTTTTTCCACTCCTATCAAAATTATTACTTCATCTGAAATAATGTGACAGTTTATTTCCCAGTAGGCTTCTCTATAATTGGCAACGATTGATGAATAACACATTATAGTAATGGAATGTCAACTTGATATAAAGATTAGAAACGATGCTTATCCTTAAAAGACTAGAAGTGTAGGTATTGATGTGATGCTTTGATATGTAATTCTGTATCCTGTTTTTGATTTGTGTAATGAAGTTGATGCGTTGCCGAATCCATCTACTTGAACCGTGATCCCCATCCTCGACAGTTTTATTGTTTTGAATTTTCAAAAGGACCAATCAAAGGTTTTTTATTAGTTGTGGCTATTATAATTTGATGTGATGAGTCTTGTAGGATGGTTTTTAAGCAAATGGGGAGTGCTGATGGCGGATTATTTGTCATTTCCTTCTATTTAGTAACCATCCAGTTTATGGGTCAGTTTAGTTGCTTTTTTTTCGTTATAAGATTTGCTAGTTATCGGCTTTGAAGGATCCTACGCAGCCAGTTTAGATGGTTGCCAATTGTGTAGAAAGTTTTTTTTTTTTTTTTTTTTGGGGGGGGGGGGGTGGGAAAGGTGCGGCATCTCAATTTGAGAGAAGGAAATTTGGTCTGGTACTTTTGACCATGTATAATCTGAGAAAGTTGAAGATCCTCCCAAAACCTTGAAAGTGCCCCCATAGTGTCTAAAAGGTCCCCCTTCTTACTTTTGACCATGTATAATCTGAGAAAGTTGAAGATCCTCCCAAAACCTTGAAAGTGCCCCCATAGTGTCTAAAAGGTCATTGAGGTAGCTCAAATGCCTTGGCAGTTTGATCCATGATGCTTGAAGTTTCTAACTTCTATTTAGAAGCACACTTCTATGCTACCAGTTTGGATGTTTTCCAGCTTTGGATTTTTTGTTTGATGCGATCGTTACTTTGATCATCACACTATTCTTGTGCATATGCAGCTATAGCTTGTATGAAAGATGCTTGATCATTCGTTGTTCTTGCTCTTCTTCCCCAATCATCTAAAAGGTTGGCATCTGATGAGAACAAACAGACAGGAAACGATGGGGTAATTTTACTTTTCAATGTGGAAAATCCAATACCTCTATCCAACTGGTCTGTAAATAAGGTATGGTTTGATTCAGTTCCCACTATCCATCTCATTGATCTGCAACCAGAAAAGTTCTTTCAGAATTCGTGTTGATGTACAGTGACGTTTTGATTAAAAAGATTTCACATGGTCTGATTGGGAGGGGGGGTGTGGAAACGTTTGTTGGAGGGCTACCTCTTGGAGAGATGAAGCCAAAATTTTACTGAATGTATGCTCTTGGCCTGGTGCTCAACAGTACTTGTCTACCCACCCTGCCCAGCTCCATTAAAATGCTTAAAAATTACTTTGGTCATCATACTTGAAGAGAAAAAATTTGTTGAAAAGCATAAGAATTCCTTTTCATGTAAGGAGCATTGATTTCTTGCTCATTTTACTTATTTTCTCTCCAGCATTGTCCAAACTGGGGATTGGTCCATCAATATGGTTATCTGGATTTATGAGTATGGAAGTATACACTGCAGGGATGGGTTCATCAGTCTGAAGGAGTAATCATTTCATTCATATACCAGTTGTATTCTAGGAGATCTATGATTTCATTTCTTCACTATTCTTTTTCTTCCTCAAATTTCTTTCCCTTCTTTCAGGCGAAGTCAGGGAGACTGGCCTTTCTTCAGGTGGATCCATTTCTCCTTGACAAGAATATTCCCCGAAAAAAAGAACCTCAAGCATTGCTTGCTTATATCAATGGTGATCATGAGTATATTGTCTTTGATCCATACAATGGAGAGGAACATAAGATACGAAAGAATTGCCCGGAGAATCTTGTTCCTCAGGAAGAAACAGGTAGGACCTGTAAACCTCCTTAATTATCCACTGCTCAGTACTCCAATTTCTATTAAATGTGTCATGAATCTATGAATTTTTGGAACTTCTCTTTCAGTTGGTACTAATTTTGACCGCAAGAAAAACCGATTAAAACCCGTGGTACATCTAAATTCCTTTTAATGTGGAAGAAGTAAAAAATTACAGATCACTTGTACAAAATGATTGCATAGTTTTAACTAAAGAATAAAAGATTATCAAATTATTCCTGAGAAAAAATCTATTCAGGATATCAGTAACTTGGTATCATCCAATTGAGTTGATCTTGACTTGAGTCTTGGAGATTTGGACTTTACCACTTGCACAATTCTTATGTTGAAAAGTATTGACACTGTGCATAATCCATTGCAGTTATCAGTAAGATAATCCGTAATACATTGAAGTTTCAGTAGCTGAGTAAGGTTACCCATGTACTCTTGAATCCTTTCACATTGTTTTCCCTCCTAATATGTGTAATTGTAATAATACACTAGGGTCCACATGGGTCCATATGTTTGGAATCCTATGTCCCTATGTATCTCATATGTATGTGCGTGCTCTATCTATAAATGGAGTTTATGAATGAAAGGAGATCATTCGACCCGATCCTTGTGTAGATCCTTGTGTTTGCGTCTAAATGGTATCAGAGCCAGTTCCCTCCTCCGGCTAAACTCTTCTTCTGGCCATCCCTCTTGTCTGGATAGAACCTGCTATGGCTAAAGATACAGTCTAGGCCACGCCTTTTTGCAAGTAATCCCTACTTACCCTTGAGCGTTGTGGGCTTTCAGGTTAAGGATGCCATTCGGTGCCCTGTTTGGCTCGGGTTGCTCTGCAGTTAAGTACTATGATCAGGGGGGTTCTTGATCGGCCTCGACTAGCTGTGTCTTTACCTACTCTAGTTTCTCCAGCAAGTGGTGTTGGTTCAGATCAAGATTTTGCCATCCACCTAAACCCTCTTTTGATTAATGGCTTCACCTTCTTCTTCTTTGTTTTCTTCTCCCCGTTGTTCTACTTCATCTCGATCTTCTTCTTCCTCTTTAGATTATCTTTATGAGCTATCTTATGTCCCTAATGATCAAGTCATCCCTGATACCCCCACTCCCCTCCTTAATCCCTACACGGTCTTTGGAAAAACACCTACCCCGTCTAAATGGACTACTCTTCTTAAACCTAAGAAGACTCCTCCTTTGAAAGAATTGGTACAGGCCTCTCGTTTTGATCAGCTGCAAGTCCCTGCTACTGATAAAGAGCAACTTTTTACTCTTGAAATACCTTCGGATCTCATCCCTCAATGGATCCAACAAGATTATACTCATCTCCACTTAGGAGCCATCAAGTTTGCTCTCTCTTTCCATGGTAGAAAAGGACTCCTAGTGGTTTCTAGAGTCACTCTGCTTGATAGTCGGTTTTTATGGTATCAACGTGCCGTGATTGCCATTGTCCAGACTACATTAAATGCCGGAACAGTGTTTTTAACGTTGTATCCTAATTTTAATATTCCACTGTCTGACCCTCTTCTACCCACTGCCTTGAAATTCTAAATCCATATTACTGGTGTCCCCCAGAATGTTATTACAAAGGCTGCTACCTTGCACTATCAGATGGCTTATCGCTTGCAGACTCATGCCTTTGATCTTCTGACAGGCCATTCTGAAGATGCGTGTTCATTACAATGGACTCTAACCAAGTCCCTTGCTGTACATATGTTCCCCGACAAATTTCCAGAGATGACCTTCTTCGTCTCCTTCCCTCTTCTTGGGTTACAGCCTATGAACAACAAGTCTCCGCCTCTCAGTCACAAGCCCCTCCTGAACCAGTTCAGTCTACAGATCCCGAATATATTACACATTCTAATGGTGAGGTAGAAATCCGTTTTCCTGCTCCTCGGCCCTGTCCTTCTCCCTTTCCAACTTCTTTTGGTATGATCCAAGAACAAATCCCTATCAAATCTTTTGATTCTAAGGGTGATCCGATTTATTTTTTCCAAGATCCAGTTACTGGTCATAAATACTTTGACCTTTGTGACTGTGATGATTATCTACAAGACTCTGAAGATGACTTCCCTCCCTTTCGTTGTTCTTCTAGAAGAAAGTCTACTAAATATCAGTTATAAGAACGATATGAGGCGGGTGATCCTTCTGTTGGACCCCTCAGTACCTAATCAAAGTACCCTTTCTTTGTCAAGTATGGTAACCCCAAGATTTCTTCTAAGCCTTCCCTCTCTTCTTGTAAATCCCCTCCGAAACCTACTATGCCTCCTCCACTCATTCCTCCCTGTTGTATGTATACTCCAGGCTCTTCCTCTTCTTCTCCCCTTAAACCTTTTCCCGGAATCCATGATTCTGGTCCAGATGTTCATGGTATCCGACAAATCTGGAAAGTTAAACCATCAGTCCAAGCCACAGGACGTTCTGAACCCATTTCTCCTGCTGAAGTAGCTTTGAATTGGCAGGCAGAAAATGCTACTGTCCAAAACCAGTACCTTGAGCGTATCTTGGTCCAAACCTTACAAACTCATGGCACTTTGTCCCATCATGATCATCTTCTCCAATCTCTCCGAAAAGAAATTGACCAGGTCCACCTTGAACTTGCTGGAATTACTTCTTGTGTTGCTGATACCACTACAGCTTTTGCCCTTATTAGCCAAAAAGAAAAGCACCTCCGGTACCTTGAAGCCCAACTTCATCAAATGTGACAACAACCACATGCTCCCTCTTTTGTCTCTTCTCATCGGCAATAGCAACCACTTCCAGTAACAGTCCCCAGCTTTGTTTCACAAGATCCTTTTGCTATGTATTCCTCTCCTGCACCACCTGTTGTCTCTTCTTCTAGGACTTTTCCTACTGAAGAATTAAAAGAAGTTCAACGTCAACAGCATGCTCTTCCCAAACAGACACGAGCAGTCAGAGGACGTGCTCGAAGTAGACTACCACCAGCCTGGACATCCACTGCTGCACTTATGGATCTTAGTGACTATGAGGATGACTTTGCAGATGCCCTACCAGCACCTCCTCCATTTACCCCTTATCCTATGTCAGTCTCATACCCTGCACTGCCACCTCCTAACCCCTTTAGGACAACTCCACCAGTTCCTTCATCCTCTACCCCTGTGTCTACACCTCCTCCTAAATCCATCCATACTATTATTTCCCCTCCTAAAAACACTCTATCTGAGTTTCTTACAAACCTCACCATCCCAGATCTTTTTCCCCTTCTCTCATGAATGAAGGACCCTAACCTGTTGCCTCTCATGTTTCTGAGATGGATGATGATCCTGAAGTTCAGAATCCTGAGGAAACACCTAGACCGCCTCCTGTTCCTCCTACACCTCCTTTTACCCCATATCAAAATCAGGACCCCAAGCAATTTTTCACCCTAGATGACATTCCTGTTTCCAAATGGGCATCTCGAATTGCTGATTTTCATGCATGGATTAATGCTGAATTACTTCATGAAGGAGTGTCAACGGTCACTGTCCTATCAAAGGTTGTTGTAAGACTCTAAGGAAAACTCAGGGAATGGTATTTAGCTCTTGGTCCTTATAGACAACTGCAAATTGTACAACTTACTAAGAACCAGTTTATTACCACTCTCTATCAAGAGTTTCTTGGCCCCGTATCAAATGATCTAGCAAAGGCCCGTGATGAATTTCTCCAGATGAAGTGTTGTTCTCTTCTTCGAGCAGATCTTGACAAACATTTCTCCAGAATGACCGACCGATTTCATAAAATTGGTGGTATTGATGATGAAAACTTAAAGCAAGTATTTTTGAATTCTTTGCCAGAGCCTCTTGGCGCAGATACATAGCAGTTTTTGAAGAACCAGAATATTCCATTAGCTTCATGTACTATTGGTTCTTTATATAGCTATGCTCTCACTGCCCTTGACAAGCTTTGCAACATCAAAAAAGTTTGGAAAGATTTGCAAGATCGTTTTGATAAAGTCTCCTCTGCTTGTGATACTTCTTATCTCAAAATCAAGTGCAAAGGTGACAAATCTTGTGACTATGCTACCAAGAAAACTTCTCATCACCGACGGTTTCTCCCTTTCTCTTAGAAATGGAAGCCTCGACTCAAAAAGAAGTTCTCCTTTCATTCTCCAAAGAAAAAATGGAGATTTCTCAGGAAAAAGCAATATAGAGGAAAAAAACAAGTCCTCTGCTTGTTATGTCTGTGGAAAAGATGGTCATTTTTCCAAGAATTGTCCCTTGTCTCGAAAGAAAGATAAGGTCATGCACATGCTATCCTCTCTTCACCATGAAGATCTTCAGGATGTTGACCTCGAATCTTTATATTCTCTTGATGAGACCCCTACAGACCTTTTTCTATTTGCAATTGATTTCCCTAATACAGACGCAGACCCAGAGTCTTCCCTTTCTGAGTCCAAGGAATCTGATCCCCTCTACCAGGTGATACCTTTCCTTTCTTTTACCCTAACCAATGTCCAACCCCTCTCCTCCAAAGCCAGTTAGTTTCCCTTCCTCATGTTTCAGTCCAAATACTTCCTGAACCATATGCTAAACCTATAAACCTTATTGCTTTCCTAGACACAGGAGGTGCTACAACAATCTTGAATCTAAAGGTTCTTCCTAAACCTTTTTGGAAAAATCAAGATCCACCCTTACCTTTTCTTGCAGCAAATGGTGAAATCTTCCATATCACCCTCGTGTCTCGCCAACCTATAAAAATCCAACTTCTCCCCACCTTATCTGTTACCCATACAGTTTTAGGAACCCATTTTCCCGGAAAAGACCTTATCATAGGTTTTGATGTCCTTAGCCACCTTCCTCTCCGATGGACTCCCCAAGGTCTTGTCTATAAGCAACAACTTCTTCCTTGGTCCCCTATTTCTAATCTCTTTTTTGTAGGTCCCTCTATATTTGAAGCAATTAAAGCACATATCTTCACCACATCTTGTGCAGATTCTCATTCGGATTTTCTTAACAAGTGTTCTCAACCTTTATGGCAGAACCCTGACTTCTTCATCACACTTCCTTTCAAGAAAAATGAAGATGTCAATCCGACAAAAGCTAGCCATCCAGGCCTCAATCCCGAGCATCTGTCATTGGTCATTCAAGAGATTCAACAACTCATGTCCCAAGGACTTCTGGAACCAACTTTCTCTCCATGGGCATGCCAGGCATTTTATGTCAACAAACGAACAGAACAAATTCGTGGAAAATTAAGAATGGTGATTAATTATCAGCCTTTAAATTTCTTTTTGGCTGATGAAAAATTTCCTCTCCCAACCCGTCCGGCTTTGCTTCTTCAAATAGCCCATGCTACTGTGTTCTCCAAGTTTGACCTCAAAGCAGGATTTTGGCAACTTGGAGTTATCCCGGAAGACAGACCAAAGATAGCTTTTTGCATTCCAGGCTATCATATGCAATGGACAGTCATGCTTTTTGGTCTCAAAACAGCACCATTTATCTTCCAGAGAGCTATGATGAAGATCTTTGCTCCCATCCAAGACCATGCACTTATATATATTGATGATATTCTCCTCTTCTTCAAGGATGAGACTGATCATCTTTTGAATCTTCAACAATTCCATCATATTGTTCAGAATCTCATTCTAATGCTCTCTCCCAAGAAGATACAAATTGGCGTCCCTTCTATTGATTTTCTCGGTGTTACCATCTCTAAAGGACAATATCATCTGTAACCACATATTACAACCTCATTACAGTTATTTCTAGATGGTCCTCTCACCAAAAATCAAGTTCAACAATTTCTTGGGATCGTCAACTACATGACGGAGTTTCTTCCACAACAGATCATCCATACTTCTCTGCAGCACCAGCTTTTGCGTAAAAAAGCTCCTCCATGGTCTGTTGTTCACACATCAGCTATACAAGCTTTAAAGAAACTCTCTGAGAACCTCCCCACACTCCAGATTCCATCCATTGGAAAAAGAATTTTACAAACAGATGCCAGTGTTACTCACTGGAGTGCAGTCCTTCTTGAAATACAACCTTCCACCACTACAAGAACTGTTTGTAGATACAAAAGCGGATCTTTCAAGCCTTCTGAAGCCCATTATCATTCTACTTTCAAAGAAAGCCTAGCAGTCAAGCGTGGCATAGAAAATTTTCAATTTTATCTAATTGGCCATCAGTTCCTTGTTGAACTCGACATGTCCAGCTTCCCACGAATGTTTGAATTTCGACAGAAGATTCTCCCTCATGCACAACTTCTGCGCTGGGCTCAGTGGTTCTCTCAATGGTCTTTTGATGTTAAACACATTAAAGAAAATGAAAATGTATTGACAGACTTCCTCTCCCGACCTACCTCAACCTTTGCCATTATCCCTTTACTTTTCCCTCTAACCCCTGGTGCCTCTTCATCCCAATCTCCACCACCACCACCACCTAGCCATAACCTTTGTTGTTCCCTCCCACCAGGACTTCCCCCAGAAATTATCCAAGACCTAACTCAAAGAAAGGTCATTTCTTACAGTAAGACTACAGCTATCCAACTCCTTATGATTGCCCTTCGTCGTGAAGGCCTAATCTTACAAGGAAGTTCTTTCCACCCTGACTATCCGTATCTTACCCTATTCTCTTTTACCACATACCAAGAATTCCAAGACCTCCCTCTCATTTACAAATGTATCTTTCAGCACCTTTGTTCTGCCTACACTATTGCCCTCAACTTCCCCTTAAGCACCATCCACCGGTTTACCACTCGATGGATGTTTCCCACTCCAGGATGTTCTCGGCCTAACCTCACCATCCTCCACTTCCTGTAGCTTTTTGCCCCTATTCCTCAGTGGTTCGATCTTTTATCTTCTCATCTCCCTCCTGAGAATGACCCGAATCCACACTATATTACCATCATGTTCCACCGGCCTCCTCTCATCCACCAAACCTTTGACCAACAACAGCAACCCTGCCATTACATTCATTATACTCCTGATTTCTACATCCTAAATATCATGACTTATGAACTCTATACCACTCGAGTCCAGCATCAAGATGAATGGAGATCTTTTTTGGCTACCATGTGCGCAGTTAATGATGTTCTCCCACATCAGGTCCCGGCCCCACTTCTTCTCAGACTTGATAATGCACGGGAACTTCACCAAACTGGCAGACTCACGGATCCACGCATTGGTGAACTACTTGATGCTGAAAATGACTGGTTAATCGATACTGCCAGCTGGTACCCAGCCAGTAGCTCCAATAGCACTGATAGTAATTAGTGGATGGTCCCACCTTCTTGTTTTGTGTGTTTATCTTCTTGGATTTCACGTTGGTTGTGTTATGTATGTTATGTATGTCATGTAAAGTTGATATGTGTAAGATATGTGTAATTGTAATAATACGCTAGGGTCCACATGGGTCCATATGTTTGGAATCCTATGTCCCTATGTATCTCATATGTATGTGCGTGCTCTATCTATAAATGGATCTTATGAATGAAAGGAGATCATCCGACCCGATCCTAGTGTAGATCCTTGTGTTTGCGTCTAAAGTGGTTATGCATCTATTTATGGGGAACTACGAGAACTTGACATCAGGAGAGATCAGAACCCATATGTACCTTATGCGCCGCAGAAAAGTCTTGGGAGACTATATTTAGTGGATCATCACATATTCTTCCACCGCTTACCAAATTGTGTTCAACGTTCTTGGAATCTTTGTTGGAGAAGAGACCAGTAATTCAAGAGTGATTTACTGTTTAAAATGGTTTGAAAGAACAAAGTGGCTTAGAGGATTTAACTATATATATTTAAGGGGTCTTTCCTGTCATTCCTTTGAAGTCATGTGGCATCTGAAGCAAAGAACAGGAACATGTTTAAGATGGACAGAGAAGCTGGCTATACTGAGTGTGAAAATGCTGATGCATGCTTTGGGACATGGCAGGTGAGTGTGCACACACTGTTCGATCGAAAAATGAAGATTGCTTGCTGTGTGGCTTTCATATTGTTTTGAGGAACAGAAGGGACACTTAGTAGTTCATTGCGAATCCATGGTTACGGTCAACATTATAAATTACTCAAGAATCAGGTCTTTTTGGTATTAGACGACTGGAAATTTGGTTGTGAAGTTTTGTAGCCTTCATAGGAATAGTTGTTTGTAATTTAAGGTTTTTTTCTTCCTTTGTATCAAATCCTTTGGAAATGCTACAGTTAATCACTAATCACATTGAATTGTCTGCCTCTTTTTTCTACTCTCAAATTTGGAGGTGCATCCACAGCATTTTAAATAGCTCCAAGAGCAATCCTCAGTAACTCTAAGGGTAGAGGAAAACTTTTGCCTATGGTTACAGTATTATATTTGAAAAAAAAAAAGTGAAATCTTTTTGGTGGGAGAGTTTTTCACCACACAAGGTTAAGAGATTCTCTTTTTATATACCATGTCTATGATTGGACTCTTGGGTAGTGAGTTTCCATCCTCAGGGATTCAACATCTCAAAATAAGATACTCCTTAAGTTTAGGTGGCGCTTAATTTCTATTGATCAGGCTTTATGGGATCATGTCTTAAAAGTCATGTATCTTTCAAATAGGCCTGTTTTTAATTCTTCTAATACAATAAATAAATTAAAAAACAAAAACCCTAACCTGGAACAATATTGTGAGAATTTTACCCACTTAAAAAAAAAAAAAAAAAAATTTCTCAAAATTGGTAATGATAGTTATTCGTGGATCTTTTCCTTATCTGATTTTCCTTAACTTTAAAATCTCTAATCCGCATAATGATATTTTTCCTTAACTTTAAAATCCCTAATACGCTTTATCAAAAAAAAAAAAACCCTAACCGCATGATGATAGTTTTTCCTTAACTTTAAAATCCCTAATCCGCATTACCAAAAAAAAAAAAATATCCTTTAATCCGCATGATGATCGTTTTTCCTTAACTTAGGATAGTGATTTCACTTCTACCAAAAAAAAAGATAGTGATTTCATAAAATATTACCAAATTGGAATGTTGACGGTTTCATAAAACATCTGAGGGAAATGCTTGGAATGATAGTCTTTTATCTTCTCTAATTCTACTGCCTCTATTTAATAAAATATTAAACATTCCTATTTCCCTCAGATGTTGACGGTTTTAAAAAAAGGGTCTTAATTACCAAATTAGTTGTGAAATGTTTAAGCTCTATTACTACTACTAATTCCCATGGATTCTCAAGCAGGTGTTTATGTTACTCTTTATAGATTCTTTTAGAAACTCAAAATACATAAAAAAAAGAAAAATTAAGCTCTTTTCTAAGACTTGCCCATGGGAAAATGGTTGAATGTTGATCTTATGATTCTGGCTTTCTCATTATAAATACATTTGGCATATGTTCCTATCTTGTGATTTCATCTTTTGAGTATGGACAACTGGACCTCTAAGCCTAATAGCATGTCTCTTTTGTACATGTCTCCAATACCTAATAGCACACATTTTTTCTTGTCTTCGATAAAAAAAAAAAACTGGACCTCTAAGCCTACAAAACTAAGAATTTCTCACCAGCCCTTCATTTACTACTCTTATTATGTTTTTAATTCCAATTTCATGCCCTACGAACTAAGAATCTCACCAGTTCTTCCTTTACTATTCTTATTTTGCATCTTTTTAATTCCAATATCATACATGCAAAATGATGAGGACAAATTCTCTAGTGTTACTATAATTTTTTTTTTTTTTTTTTTTTTTTTGGTGATAAGTAATAGTCTTTTGTTATTTCATTTGATCTTATGGAAATCAGGTCATACAGACAGTTAAAAGTTAAAACCCATTCCTCCAATAATGTGAATACTTGGATCCCACACCCAACTATTTGGCAAAAGGATTTAACCACAAGGAACAATCTCCACCATACCAGGTCCACCCCTACGGTCCTACCCCCTTCCCCCTTCCCCCACTTTCCCCAATGTAAATTTTCCCATCTTAATTTGCAAAGATGTTACTAACATCTTAAATTTTCCATGTATTGCTTCTGATTTGATCCTTCGGTTGAAATGTATTAACACCAATCTGGCTGTACAAATTTATCTCCTTTAATGAATTCTTCTTTCCCCATAAAAAAAAAAAAAATCCAAATTGCCAACGGTGAGACCTAACATTCCAAGGACACAATTTTCAACAAACCATACATATGAAAAGTAAAACTGAAAATTAACTTTGCAATGCACCCAAAAAGATTTAAGGAAAAGAGATTATAGATTAGTAACAGTATATGAAATGTAAAACTGGAGACTACATATATTGGAGCTAAGCAACAAGAAATAAGTAATACCAGACCCATAAAGAAGTGAAGTTCCTCGGCTTAAAAAAAAAAAAAAAAAAAAAAAATTCTTAAGACAAAAACCATAGGATTCCCCTCCCCACTTGCACCACTAAAAATCAATCCCACCAGCAGGGGTAACTTTCCTCTAATCAACTTCCTCCATCTTGCTCTCCTCGTTGGCATCTTCCTCAAGTGCAGGCATATCAGATTCTTCACCTCCTGCTTCATCCTCATCAATGCTCAAACCCAACTTGAGCATCCTGTGAATTCTAGTCGCGAAGGTGTTGGGATCCTCAAGGCTGAACCCAGAGTTCAGAAGGGAAGTCTCAAAGAGCAGCAAGACTAGGTCCTTGATCGACTTGTCACTCTTATCAACTTCCGCTCTCTTCCTCAGTTCCTCCATAATTCCATTGTCTGGGTTGATCTCCATGGTCTTCTTGCTAGACATGTAAGAACCCATGCTGCTGTCCCTCAGTGCCTGCGCTTTCATGATCCTCTCCATGTTGGCTGTCCATCCATACTCTCCTGTGACCAAGCAGCAAGGAGAATCAACAATTCTGTCGGATACAACCACCTTCTCAACCTTGTCACCCAGAATATCCTTGATGGTCTTGCAGAGGTTCTCAAAGGACTTCTTCTTCTCCTCTTTTTTCTTCTTCTCTTCCTCCGTCTCATCATCAAGCGTTAGACCCTCCTTGGTTGCGGAGACAAGCTTCTTCCCATCATACTCTTTCAATTGCCCAATAGCATACTCATCGATGGCATCAACCATGAACAAAACTTCATAGCCCTTCTTCTTTAGCCTCTCCAGGAATGGGGAGTTCTCAACGGCCTTCTTGCTCTCACCAGTAATGTAATAGATGTCCTTCTGGCCCTCCTTCATTCTGGTAACATAGTCCTTCAAGCTCGTCACCTCATCACCACTCTTGGTCGAATGGTACCTGAGCAGATCAGCTATTTTGTTCCTGTTCTGGCTGTCCTCATGGATACCCAACTTGAGGTTCTTAGAGAATGACTCGTAGAATTTGCCATAATCCTCCTTGTTCTCAGCGATCTCGGTGAACATCTCGATGCACTTCTTCACAAGGTTCTTCCTGATAACCTTAAGAATCTTGTTCTGCTGAAGCATCTCACGAGAGATGTTAAGAGGGAGATCGTCGGAGTCCACAACACCCTTCACAAATCCAAGGTACTCAGGGATCAACTCCTCGCAGTTGTCCATTATGAAGACCCTCCGGACATAGAGCTTGATGTTGTTCATCTTCTTCCTTGTGTCAAACAGATCAAACGGAGCCCTCTTTGGAACAAAAAGGATAGCCTTGAATTCAAGCTGCCCTTCTACAGAGAAGTGCTTGACAGCGAGATGCTCCTCCCAGTCGTTGGTCAAGCTCTTGTAGAAGGAAGCATACTCATCCTTGGTGATCTCCTCCGGCTTGCGCAGCCAGATGGGCTTCTGCTTGTTGATTAGCTGCCACTCATAGGAAACCTCCTTGACCTTCTTCTTCTTGGATTTAGTCTCCTTCTCCTCATCTACCTCCTCCACATCACCTTCTTCTTCTTTCTTGGTCTCCTCATCTTCGTCATCACTTACCTCCTTCTCCGTTGTCTTCTCACACCAGAGATAGATAGGGTAGCTGATGAATTCAGAGTGCTTCTTTACAAGATCCTTCAATCTTCTCTCTTCCAAGTATTCCAACTGCACAAGGAATCTATTCGGTAACTTCACAGTGTAAACATTATATAGAAACTTTTTCGGGGTACAAATTAGAGGGGGAAATACAAACCTGATCTTCCTTGAGGTGGAGCACGATCTTTGTTCCCCTTCCCAGCTTCTCTCCATTGGTATCCAAGGTAACGGTGAATGAGCCACCGGCTTGGGATTCCCAGATGTATTGCTCGTCGTCATTGTGCTTGCTCGTCACAATAACTTTCTCTGCAACAAGGTAAGCAGAGTAGAAACCCACACCAAATTGTCCAATCATGCTCACATCAGCCCCAGCCTGCAAGGCCTCCATGAACTCTTTGGTTCCAGACCTAGCGATGGTTCCCAAATTGTTCACCAAATCTATACAGAAAAGAAGAAATATGAATGATCGTTAAACTGAGATTCATTCCCTCACAAAAATTAGAAGAAACTACAGAAAAAACCAAAAAAATTACCAGCTTTGGTCATCCCAACACCACTGTCAATAATCGTCAGGGTCTTGTTAACTTTATCAGGAACAAGCCTGATGAAAAGCTCCGGCTGACCATCAAGTTTACTCTTGTCCGTTAAGCTCTCAAATCTGATCTTATCCAACGCCTGTTCATTTCATTCCAGATCCAAAAACAAAAACAAAGAAAAACGTATAAAGAGTCAAAGAGCTAAAACCCTACAATAGAAGAACTAGAAAACCGAAGCAAACGTTTACTCACATCAGAAGAATTGCTAATAATCTCCCGGAGAAATATCTCCTTGTTGCTATAGAAGGTGTTGATAATCAAGCTGAGAAGCTGGTTAATCTCAGCCTGGAAAGCAAAAGTTTCAGTTTCACCCATCTCAACTTCGGCCATCGTTGCTAATTCCAACCTTCGAATCGAAAGAAACGATAGATCGGAGACCAGAGAACGAAATCTGAAGCCTAAATTTAATATGTGAGAACTGAAGATGAACAAAAATAGGCGGAAGGAAGTCCCCTTATTTATAACTGGTTCTAGGGTTTCTGGTTTCTTGGGGGAATAGCTTTCTAGAATGTTCCTTCCCGTTTTCTTTGATTGTCCGATCTAACGCTCGACGCGGGAGTAGGTTTCTCTAGAATGTTCTTGGCCTCCTTCGTTTGCTTTCGATCTGACAGTGGAAAACTCCTCATCGTTGAATCAGATCCTTTACTTTCGACCTTAACTTATGCTTTTTAGATAGAATTGTGCAAAACAAAGTATCTAACAGTTGTTGAGAAGTCATAACCGTCTGATCTATCATTAGGAACTGACAATGTCAGCCTCATCTGAGTCTAGGATTTTGCCTTGGATTGAGTAATCAACGGTTGAAACTGTTTAATCATGCTAAACTTGACGCATGCTATCAAACTTTGAAAGACCCCATTGATCATCATGGATTTAGGAATTGGTATCCACTGCGGTATAGCAGTATCTGATCAATACTGGATCTGGACCGATGGTGCAACAAACAAGGGCAAAATAGTAAAAAAATTAAACTATAACAAAATCTTTGTATTGAGCATTCGGTCATGTGCCCCAAGATCATCTCAATCATCTGATGCTCACAGCACCATTGCACTCATTACAAATGATGTTTTCACTATCGACTATACCCCATGAACACCTATTTACGAATTGGTCAATGATACTTCCCTCTCCTCTCCTTTCCTCTCCCTCATTTACAAATTGATCGAATATTTCATACAGCTATACCCTATGAACACCATCTGAATCTATCCGTGATTGCCACCCATACTTTTATTCCTTATGGGAACCATCCAAACCTATTGGTCTCGTTTAACCTTGGATTTGAAAAAACTCAGGTACTTGGATTTAACTCAAACTCAATCACATGCCATGTGCATGCATGCTTATATGCTCTCTCCTAGTCTTAAGATTTGTTAAAGGTGTTTTCTTATGCATTTAATGAAACCCTTTTTCTTTAAGACTAAGTTGGTTATCAAAAATGAATTTAAAAAAAAATTAAATTTAAAGAATGAAATATAAAACAATTATGATTAATTTATGTCTATCTCTCTCTTCAAATTCATTTCTTGACACCTCTTTTCTCTCCCTCTCACACCCCCACCTCTCCCCCCATCCACCCCACCCCACCCCACCAAAAACATGCCATGTAGGTACACAACCGTGCACACCTTTTACCAATCCCTTAACATGCAACGGACTTTGGGGTCTACTATCCACAACATTTGAATCTCACCCAATCTGCCACATGGCCGTAATATAGGTAATTTTTTCAAGAAATTTTTCCCTGTATCTAACATGTGGCAATATTAATAGTTCAGACTCTAGAGTACTCAGTGGTCTAACAAAGAAAATGCATCTGAAATGACAATCAATTAAAACACCCATAATTTTACTTCTTTTTTTTTTTTTTTTTTTTTGTTATCAATGGTATATTGCACAACCCACCTGAAAGAGTGCATGATTTACAAACAACAAAATATGCAATACAACCCAAGAAAGAAATCTATGTCATCGTACAATGACTTCACAGCTAATCAAGGTACTAGTTGTGCAATGACATTTATTGATACAGATACAAAAATCATCTGAAGAATATTGAAACAAGAACAATTATTATTATTATTATTATTTTTTTTTTTTTTTTGATAGATAAGAAACATTATATTAAAACGAAAGAAAGTAAAAAAGAATAAACAAGAGAAACGAAAATAAAGAAAAAAAAAAAAAAGAGACTGTTCACCCTCTTAGACAGGCCTAAGGAAGGGCAAGCAAACCCCTTAAAAACAAGCAGAATAAACCCCACATTACAAAGGGAGATTGGAAAGGAACATTTCTTACGCCCGGATCTAACAATCTTTTCGATGGTCCTCAAACTCCCTTCAGTGAAGTACTTAAATGAACCTCATGTCTATTGGAATGTCTCACCATGGATTGTTAAAAAGGTTTCTTTACCAACTCACATTGACTAATATGTCTCCAAACTCTGTTACAAAGAGTCCATTGAATGTTCCTGCAAAGAGTCCATTAAGGTTTCTCACCTACCATAAATGGACAGGCACAGAGCACAAAATGTAAAAATTGCAGTCACCTTTAATTTAACAAAACTTTCTCCCCATACACCCAGTAATACACACTAATCTACATACCAACCCATTTAAAGCCCATCCCAGACCTAAGAAATTCAAAAAGCAACTCTACAAGAACGTGGCAATGAGATACAAAATTGACTAACATCTTTACACTCACAGAATGGACTAAAAACTAACAGTAGATTATCCTCAATGTGTCCCCCTAAAATGTCCAGGATGAACACCCAAGCTCCCAGGCCTGCTTGCTGCCTCTCCTGTCCTCAAGTAAGCTTGTTGGGGAGATTCCTTGATGTTGTACTGCTGGCGGGCACCTGTAGCTGGGAAGGACCAGAAGGGATTGAACTTTGACTGGTTGCTGGACCGGAAACTGGAGCTGGTGGAGTTGATTGGCCCTTGTATTTGCTAAGAGCAGCAGAATAAGCCTGCCCTGTGAGGCTTCCCCTCATTCTCCCTGTGGGATGCCAGTTCTGCTCTGATGGAAGTTCCACTGACGCATCTGACCTAGAGACAGGTTGCACCATATTTCCTCTTGTCTGCTTATCCATTGGCATTGGTAAAGAAGATCCTGCATGGGGTAGCTGGGGTTGAACTGGCATATTTGGTGGTCTAGCCATCTGCGCAGTTCGAAATCCAGGAGGGATCCGAGGGTAGAGGGAAGGGGGGCACCTCGTCTGGGAACCCAATTGTGCGGGAGGGGTTGGTGGAAAATGAGATGGCCGCACCAGATTTGAAGGCTGGTTCATATTTTGAGTCGACCTCCAGTTCAAAGGCCGCTGCTGCTGTGTAAGCTGGGAGGAACTTCTGTGATAACCAGGAAGGCCAACCCCCTGTGGCAGTGATTGAGTAGGAACGTGTGGTCGTTGTTGATCCAATCTCTGTCACAGAAAACATTGACACCAAATGGAAATCTATAATAGGTAAAAGGTCAAAATTGTTTGGTTTTCTCTGTTGTGTAAGAGGTCAATGTTCTGTCCAATAACGATGAATTAAGAAAATGAAAACGCCTAAAAAAGACGTTGAATACATTGAGATGTCAATGAACTAGTTCTGAGAGTGGTCTTTTCTGTCATCCCTGATTGAAAACAGGGTATAAACTAATAGAAGGTCAAGCACACGATTTTAGTTCCCATGGACCATTAATTCACACCATTTTTCACATCGATTTAAAGATATCAATGTATATATATATATATATATTATATGAGGGCATACCTAGTGCATGGGACTCCCACCATTGCAGGGTCTGGGGAGGGTCATAATGTACGCAGCCTTACCATGCTTCAGGGAGAGGAGGTTTCCTGAATATATATATATATATATACATATATATAGTATAGGCAAGCGATCTCTGCCTGGTCGTGTGGCCCTGCACCAGCGTGGGGCCCAATGAGAGGGCACAAGGGCATCAACATGAATGAAATTTGTTAATTTCACAGGGTGTGGATGTAATTTTGTGTGGGCCATGTGATCAGGCAGCTTTCTTTTTCCTTACATAACACACATATATATGTATATATATGAAAAAAAATTGATCCCAGATTTCCCACCAGGTTGGATAACCACCGGCTAATGTTATATGAATCAAATATGGAATCAGTGCAGTAAAGCACTGGCCTAAGTCCAGGGAGAGGTTGCTTGTTCGACTCAAACCCCCCCCCCCCCCAAAAAAAAAAAAAAAAATCAGATGCGTAACATCCTGATATGAGGAGACTTCATGGTCATGAGAGAAACCCAAGGTTTGATTCCACAGACAACAGGGTGATGCACCAACCACAGAGTCGGGGAATACGATATGCCTCCAAACCCACCATTCCAATAGTCCTCCAAGTAGATTTCTTGAAGGCATATTTCAACAGGAAATCACTAGGTGGGGGTAGATTAACATCTTTTTCTCTCTAGCTGAATTATGGCATAGTACAGTAGATGACCAACCAAACTACAGATGTCCATAGATTTCAATTCAAGAAACTTCAAGAGAAAAGTCAAACCTGTATCATCGAGGGATGCTGCATTGAAGATGGCGCAACGTCTGAAATTGGCAGAGGATTCCTTATTAACCTTGAGAAATGTTGCTGCCTTTCTGTCTCACCACCAACGGCACTGAAACCATCTGTGACCATTACACTCTGAGAAATAGGAGGGGCACCATTTGGCAGAAAAGAATTCATGTTCGTTCGCAGTGGTTGATTCAAATTGGGCACTTGAGTCTGAGCGGGAAGGGCCTGAATTGCTGTAGGAATTCTGCTAATATTTCGGGGTATTGCTAGCCTTCCAGCTTCACTGTTGACAATTGAATTACCAAATTGGGAAGGCTGTAACTGCATGTAGGGGGAAGAATATTGATCTGGTTGTACAGAAATTGTGAGTTGAGTACACTGGGCATCAGCAACTTCTCGATTAAGGGCAGGAGTGATAGCATCAGTTAGCACAGGAGATGGCATAAAATTGGTTGGAATGGACTCTGAAGTGCCACCAGCGACATGAGCATCCACCATACTGCTGGAGGCTGTTCGTCTAAGAGTGTCACCAGAAGTAGACAATAAAATTCTCTCCCAGAAATCTTCTTCAATTTGAGGAAAAGAATTTAGAATACTCTCCCAGCAATTATTGTCAATTTGAGGAGCAGAATTTAGAACCACCTCAGCACCCGTGTTGATCGCCGGAGGCACAGAATACCCATGAAAATTATCACAGAAGGGTTTCCTGTCTTCAGTTTCACACAGATTTGCAGTATACACTTCATCATCTTCCCCAGTAAGATCCATAACATTAGCTGTGCTTTTTGAGAACCCATGCTGCTCAGGGCCATCATTTTCATAACTCAGAGTACCACTATGTGGCTGATGTTCTTGGTCATTACCTTCACAGGCTGCCTTCCAGGACCCATCCACTGAGATAATCACATCAGAGACACCATCTGCTACCTCTTCCAAGACCTGAACAAGAAATTCTATGATTATTCAAAAAGGACAGATGCCCCACATGTGAGACAAACGACACTTACCTTAACCATATTCTGGTCGATACGTATGTCAGTGTAGCAGACAGACCGATTGCAATGAATGCAGCGCCAGGATGGTCTTCTAGAGTTTATTTCCAGAAAGTTGTCATAATCAAAACACTGAAACACAAAGCACAAGTTGAAAAGAGTGATGGGTTAAAATCTCCAGCCTACCAATGACAACAGTCACAAAAGCAGAAGGCAGATCCACTATTATATGTACCCACATTAAGCTAAGGTAAACCAAATGAGAGATCTTAGCTTGTAATTACTACATGCAGGCTCTAAACCACTATGAAAAAAAAATGTAGAAAGATGGAAGAAAGGATCGTTGTACAGTGCATGCAAAAAATGGAGAAAGATGGAAGAAAGGATTGTTGTACACAGTGCATGCGGTGTTGACCTTGCTGACACACAATGCAGTTAACTGAGTAACAAAGCAATAGTGCAGAGTGGCAATTTCAAGTACAGAGATGTACAGTCGGTGAACTGATGTGGCAGAACTTCAGCAAATACAACTGGCAGTGATCTCGTAGAGTTGCTAGTGACAGACAGCATCCAGGAAGTGCAAATAGTTGCTTGGCAGTGTGTTCAGAACATGTGGCAGTTAGGCAGTGTTAGAGAGGTTTCCGGACTCACGTGGAACTGTATGTCAGGGTACCATAGAGTGATACAGTGGTTGGTAGCAAGTGGTAGCATAGGGAATAGTGTAAATACACTTGGTATGGCGCATTCATAGGTTCATGCTGATGTGTCCACTTTACAGACAAATTAAGTAGGCCATGTGGCAGAATTGGAAGAGGACATAAACTGGGAAGTTATAGTACTTCAAGTCCTCTTTCCAATCAAACTAGAATCACCCCATTCCAAGATCGTATGAGGAAGATATGGAGTCTAACTTATCAATGCACATAAAATAAGAAAATGGGTAAATTCAGGTATTGGTGGCCAGTTCAAGTGATACCGATGATGTGGCAGTACAAGTGTGTACAGACGGTTTCAGTGCAGAGGCAGGCATGTGCAACAATGGCATTGTCCATATTGGGAAGCATATTGACAATGAAGCATGTGAACTGAAGAGATGGGCTTATATGGTTGAGTCCAGTTGAGAGATGAATCATGCATAGACAGCAGACAATATGGCAGTCGTAGTTTTCTGGCCTAGTTAGCATTATTGGCAGTAGGCAGCAGGGATGATGTGGTTAGAATGATAAGGAAGCATGCACTAGTTCTAGTAGGCATGTTGATGTGTCGGCAACCTTCTTGGTGACAACCTACACATAGTGATGATATATGTGTTCGGTGGTGTTGGAGAGGTTGGAGTGGTGCAACAATAGTAACTCATGAGGATTTTGATCTATCCTTTAGTTGATTCTTGTGGAAACTCAGAACATGAGAACGGAAGACCACTGAGTCAGCTTTCCATCAGTTCAAGTTTCACATCAATCCGACACTAGAATTGGAAGTTATGGCAAAAACATTCGACTTGGTCTAATTAGCTTCTAGAATTCTATGTTTGTACATCAGTTTTGAAGTCCTTACATTGTTCCTATGTTGGAGGAGTATCAATGAGAAATATAGTTCTTCGAGCCTTTTGCACGTAGGAAAAAAAGAATCGGGTCAATCAAAGTTCAGACAGGGAAGTTATGACTGTTTTCATACCAGTGCGCATTGACCAGCATTGACAACGAGCCACCATCAAGCAACAATGCCTCATGGCGAGCAAGGCCGTTCCAATGTCGAGTTTAATGTCTGAGAAGCTCAACAACTAGAAGATTCTGCTCAATACTCAAAGGGGGGTCCCTGGACAACGAGCCACTGTTGAGGGACAGCCCCTCATCATCGAGTCAGAACATTTGAAAGGTGAGTGCTGCAATCTCGTGACGTTTTCAGTTCATGTTACTTTGGATTGATTTTGTAGCAGGTTTTGAGCCAAATTAAAGGTGCTATTTTTGGGGAAGTTGTAGATTTTGTGAGACCGTTGCATATGAAAAAAGAATCAACACAATTGGAGTTATACAAAAGAAGTTATGCCCTCCAAAATGAGGATGGATCAGCTTTCCAGACTGGTTTTCGATTCAAATTGTGCAGTTGGACCAAGCTCAGGTTTGGGTCTATTGTTGGGTAATTAAGTGAGTTTTAGGGCTCATTGTCATTAACTCTACCAGAACAAAAAGGCAAAAGGAAAAGAATGAGAAGAGGGAAGAGGGGGAGCTCTGAGATTGCACCAGGTCATCTCCATCACTACTCTGGGCTTCCATGAAGCTCTATTGAAGGCCAAAGAAGGTGTAAAAGCTTCATTAAAGAATTGCGAAGACTCCCAGCAACAAAGGAAGGAAAGAAAAGAACGAAAAGGACAAGGAGAAGAAAGGGAAGAAAAGGAGGGGAAAGAAAGGAAGAACAAGAGAGAAAGAGATGGGGAGGAACATAGGTGTTCTTCGGTTGGCTTCAAGAGTTGGTTGAAGCACCGGCGGCACCTAGGCAACGTGATTGTGAGCCACATTAAGTGGATATCAGCGTCACCACATCTCCGGATGTTGCTCCCTGCCAAGGTAACCTCGCTTTGTCAAATTCTTAATGTTGTTAATCACTGTAGGGAATATGTCGATAAAATGCCTAAGTGATATTTGTAGTCAATTTTGGGGGGAATTTGCATGTATTAAAACTTCATTGTAGGGCATTCAATATAATCCCAACTTGTACTGTTTCGGGTGTCCAGTTGCATTAGGACACAGCGACATTTGTTCCTTAGTAGCTACTTGATGTAGATTCCCACTATGGGCTGAGAAACCGCAGGCATGGTTTAAAGTATCTCCGATTACGATACACACCGATACGATACATGGAATTTTTAAAATCCTTTCGTATCGATATATATCCTACGATACATACACATATGCACCAATACACTATCGATATGTACTGATACTCTATGAAAAATATAAAATCGAGTGAAATATACGTTTCGGTATTTATCGGTACATATCGGTGAGTATTTGTATGTATCGATTGGTATGTATCGGTGAGTATCAGTACCTATCGGTATGTATCGATCAGTACATATCGGTGAGTATCGATATGTATCGGCCAAAATAACCAAATGGTTAAAATTGCATTAAATAATAAACTATAGCAAAGGTACATTGAATGGCTGATGAAAAATCTTTTAGTGGTAATTTAGATTAAACTCCAGCGAATGGCCATGGAAATTGCAGCACAAATCTCATGCATGCATTGGTTTACTTGGAGTTAAACATCAAAGGTAATTCAAAATTACTAACACACTTTATATTCTCTTTCCTAAGAAGGTTCCAAACAAATAACTCATTGACCCTACTTTGAAGTCATAGGTTGCCCATTCTCCAAGGCATGTACCTAATCCCTATAAACTTTATTATTTATTATTATTATTTACAATCCTTGCCTTGAAAATAAAGGGTTTGAATGGGCCATCATTTTTTTGTGTGTGTGTGTGTGTGTGTGTGTGTGTGTGTGTGTGTGTGTGTGAAGAAGTGAGTACACACTGTAGTGGTTGTGAATTTGAATCCAACTGCCTAATGGAACTATTGATTTCTATCCTTTCTTTATTATATAACTTGATGTGTATGACATCTTTATCGGTATGTACCGATACAGTGCGCTACGGTCATATAATGGCCAACAAGGGTATTTTTTCAGAAAACACGATTTTTTGAGGGGTTTTTATTCTAAAGTTGCTGCCAGCCATATTTCTCTCTAACTAAAGTGGAAATCAAGGTTGGGAATAAGGATTTTACATTTATGAGACAACTACAAACCTTGAATTCCTAGTACGATACCCTTAATTTAGTGTTTATGCATAACACATGTTATCAATAGTTTTTTTTAACAAATTTTTTATGCAAAAATGTTTTAAAAGGTGTTTCATATCCATTTATGTGCATATCTTTAGCGTATCTTAACGTATCTCTGATACGATACAATACCCTCCGACACGTATCTTAATTTTGGTCGACCAATATGGCGACCGATACTTTAATCCTTGACCGCAAAAAGGAAGCCCAGCACAACTTGGGCCATCGATCCACTTAAGTCAAGTCAGGCCACTTAAGTGTTTAATTTAATTTTAGTCCTTAGTTAATAAAGGCCATTGGGCCCATCGATTTATGCAATAAGGCCCAGATAAGTGGCTAGTAGTTAGTAACTAGTTAGTTACCTAATCTGTCTAGGTTTTTCATGTTAGTCTTAGTTGGGAGTACAACTCCTAGTTTGAATATGACTACTACTATTGTTATCTCCTGTCCTCTATTTTAAGAAGAGCTATTGCACTCAGAGATCAGATTTGAATGAACAAGGAATTGCAGTCAATTGCTTCTAAACAGCCAAGATAGTTGTGGGTGATATGCCCGGGCTGAGATAGCCAATCCGACCCACATTCCTCTTGTCTATCTTCTTAATTTTCTGCTATTAATTTCTGTTCCTATTTACTGTTGCTGTGAGATTCCAGAGACAGAGTTTCAGATCTGTTAAGTGACCTAAAGGCTAGTATCGACTAGCATAGGGTGAAGAATCTTGAAGTCCAATCGATCCCCATTACTCCCCATTCTGACTTCTGTTCGGTAACCCTTTTTAAGGGTGTGTTCTAGACTGCCAAAGGATCACTCAATCCTCATCTGAAGACCATCCACCCAGACCTCCTGCGGTTCTTGAAGAATTCTCACTATTTCTCTCTATTTCTCTCTCCAATGTCTGAAATCAAGAAAGTGAATAACTTCTTCACCATCCGACAGAATTCAACCATCTTTGGGGTTTCCCTACCTACCGTGGGGTCTACCATCGACCTAAATTTGGACCTCATCTGAGTTCCAAAACTCCAACCACAGCTTCTATTCCTACTGTTGTACTTTGTCAAGCTAATTTAAGAATCATATCTAATTTGGGTTTGGGGCTACAATCATGGTTTTAAGTATCGGTGCATATCGTGCCGTATCGGTCGATACGTATCGGTATTGGTAGGCATCGGCATGATACATACCGATACGCTACAGGGAATTTTGGGGCCCTCTTCTGTGTATCGACGTATCGGTAGTATCGTATTGTGCCGTACCGATACGGTACCAATACATACGATACTTTGCAATACGAACTTCTGAAAATATAAAAATTCCCGTGAGTATCGGTACATATCGGTACGTATCGACTGTATCGTACCGTATCGGTACGATACGGCTACTTAAGTGTGAATGTGTCTTTTGTTGTTTGAAGCAAACACTTCAAACTCTCACCAACAGTTTTCTATATTTCTCTTCTTTTTTCCCCTTTGATTCATACACCTTTTTGGAGACTCAAATGGTAGATTGAAAGAAACATTGTGGAAGTGAATGGTTCAAAGGAGAAAAACATAGTCCAAGAAGAACCTTGAACTTGAAAGTTGAAAATTTTGAATAGTAAGTTCTTGAATCTTTACTCACTTTTTTCAACTTTAACCTTAGATTTTCAAGTTTTTTTTACAAATCTAAGGTTCATCATACTTAGAATCACATTTTGTGCATCATTATTAATTTATTACATGAAATCATTGGATTTATAAGGATTTACAAACTTTTTTCAAGAGAAAATGAGGGTTTCAATTTTTTTCAAATTTCTTAGATCTACTCATGCTCAATGATTAAAAATGTTTAGATTTTTTATATGTTATGTAAAAACAAGTGTTCTACAACTTCCATGAAAATTTTTGATTTTTCTCAAAAAAATATATTTGTCTATCAATACGATACCCTCATCATTTTGAACATTTTCAACTCAATATATTTGTCTATCAATACGATACCCTCTACTTAAGTATTTATGCATTCTACATGTTATATATAGCTTTTTTTAACTGTTTTTTATGCAAAAGTGTATAAAAATGTGTTCCCTATCCATTTATGTGCGTATCTTTAGCGTATCTTAGCGTATCTCCGATACAATACGATACCCTCAGATACGTATCTTAATTTTGACCGACCGATACGGAGACCAATACCGATACTCTAATCCTTGGCTGTAATACATTGGGGGTAGTTGCCTTTGTGTAATCTACTTCTACATTAAGCAGTATCAGAGCTATGGCTGAAGAGAGCACCAAACAATACTCACTGGAGGATGTGATGAAATCCCTCCAATTATGGACCACCAAATTGCAGAACTGAAGGAGACTACTGCTGCCCAGTCTAATACGCAGCCTATAGTCAACAACAATCATATTGTACCAAGAAGGTTCACTTTCCAAGATTGAAGAAACGTACCAGCTCGAGGTGAAGAGTTTGATGAACATGAGGACAACCAATTTGACCATGATGATACGTATAAGGTAAAACTAGACTTGAAGGAGTATAATTGAAAGCATGATCCCCTCTACTTCCATGACTGGCTAAACTCCTTTGATGGTTACTTCCAATGGTACCGTATATCTGAAGAAAGAAAGGTCCAGCTTGCTATCACTAAACTGACAAGTGGTGCTAAAGATTGGTGGAAAGCTGAAGAGAGTAGACTCACTTGCAGACATAGAGAGCCTCGCACTTGGGAGGAACTTAAACTAATACTCAGTAAGAGATACCTACCCCCAACATACCAACACCGTCTCTATGACATGCTCAACACTCTCCGACAAGGTACCATGATTATAAAGGAATATGTTGATAAATTTAATGATTTACTCTCACGAAGAGGTGCTTATCACGAGGATGAAGAATTGCTTATGTCCCAATTCAAGTTGGGACTTCAACATGATATCCGTGATAAGATTGGTGTGGTGGAAATTCCATCATGAATGCATGTATTGAAAAGTCCTTAAAGACAGAAGATCTGATCAAATCAGCCCCTAGAACGTACAATCATCCCACTGAGAGTAAGAGGCCTTTCGCACCAAATAAACCTAGCTGATTTCCTACCGTGCTCCATAAGTCACACAGGATAAGGGTAAGAGTCCTATGGTTGGAGGAGAGACAGCGGCCTTGAAGTGCTTCATTTGTGGTGGAAATGGACACTATACAAAATTCTGTTCTAAACGTGGAAGATCAAATTCCATCATCAATGCAATTGAGTCCAATCCAGACATGCAAGTCTATGAACCCCAAGATAATGATTGGGCTATGAATGTCGATGTTGAAGGGAAAGCTGAATATGCACAAGAAGATGATCCATATACTTCCATTAATGTTGTTGCAAGAATTCTAGTTGCTGAAGCAAAGGGAGAAGATAGGAGGCACAATATCTTATATACTTTGATGTTTGGTGGACCTCACAAAGCTCAAGTGATTGTGAACAGTGAGAGTTGTGTGAACGTAGTGTCTCAAGCTTTTGTGATTGAAAGAAAACTCAAAACTGAACCCCATCCACAACCCTACAAGGTATCACTTCTAGACAACAACACCATGGCTGTAAATCAACGATGTTCTGTGCCATTGAAAATTTCAGATTATGAAGAGAGCGTGTGGTGTGATGTCATCCCAATGGTTCTCATTGATGCACTACTTGGAAGACCTTGACTCTATGACAACAATGTTCTAATTGGTGGTACCAAGAACCAATGCTTCTTTGATCATAAAGGCAAGCCACTCACACTAAATCCACTCAACATACCTTAGGTGAAAGCTAAGTTGAGGGCTGCCCAAGTACGAAGACAACATGTATTGAAGAACATTGAAAAGACCTCTTCCAATGGAACTACTAAACCAAAAAAGCAAGCATACAAAGCAAACACCAACAAGAAGCACATGCATGGTTTAAAGTATCTTCGATACGAGATGATACCCCTCCGATATGTATCTTAAATTTAGCCGACTGATACCGATACTTTAATCATTGATCTTTAGCATATCTCCGATACGATATGATCATGGTTTAAAGTATCTCCGATACCGATACGATCATGGTTTAAAGTATCTCCGATACCGATACGATACCTCCGATACGTATCTTAAATTTAGCTGACCGATACGATACATGAAATTTTTAAAATCCTTTCGTATCAATATATCCTACGATACATACCGATATGCATCAATACACCACTGATACACATCGATACGATACGATATGCACCGATACGACTCTATGAAAAATATAAAATCAAGGTGAAATGTACGTTTCGGTATGTATCGGTAAGTATCGGTATGTCCTGATACAGTGCGCTACAGTCATATAATGGCTAAGATGGGTAATTTTTCAGAAAACACGATTTTTTGAGGGGTTTTTGTTCCAAAGTTGTTGATAGCCATATTTCTCTCAAACTAAAGTAGAAATTAAGGTTGGAAACAAGGATTTTACATTTATGGGACTACAAACCTTGAATTCTTAGTGTGATACCCTCAATTTAGTGTTTATGCATAATACACGTTATCAATAGCTTTTTTTTACAAATTCTTTATGCAAAAGTGTTTAAAAAAATGTTTCCCATCCATTTATGTGTATCTTTAGCGTATCTTAGCATATCTCCGATACGATACACTCTGATACGTATCTTAATTTTGGCCGACCGAAACGACGACCAATACCGATACTTTAATCCTTGGATACGATATGTCAATACCCTCCGATATGTATCTTAAATTTAGCTAACCGATACGGCGACCGATACCTATACTTTAATCCTTGAGCAAATGATGGACAAGAAGTTGTGTGTGCTGCACCATAAAGAGTTCTTAGCTACAAGTGAAGAAACCGGACTGATCTTAGCTCTAGGTACAAAGAAGGCTGAACCGGTAAAAGAGGTAACACATCCTAAACCCATCAGAGATTTGCTATCTGATTTTTCAGATTTGGTGCCCGATGAGTTACTAGATGAGCTACCACCTATGAGGGACATATAACATGCTATTGATCTAGTGTCAAGATCAGTACTCCGAAATCTGCCCACTAATCATCTCAGCCCCATCGAGCATGCCAAGCTCAAGAGACAAGTGGATGAACTATTGCGAAAGGAATTCTAGTAAAAAGCATGAGTCCGTGTGCCGTACCAGCCCTACTAACACCTAAGGACGGATCATGGCGTATGTGTATTGATAGTCGTGCCATCAACAAAATCACAGTAAAGTACAGATTTTCCATTCCCCGTTTGGATGATATGTTAGACATGCTGACAAGAGCCACTATCTTCTCAAAGATTGATTTATCTAGTGGTTATCATCAAATAAGGATCTGCCTTGGGGATGAATGGAAGATAACCTTCAAAACAAAGGAAATGTTATACGAATGGAAGATCATGCCCTTTGGCCTTACCAATGCACTTAGTACCTTTATGAGAGTGATGACTCATATGTTGATTGGCAAGTTCCTTATGGTATACTGATATATTAATTTACAACAAGGCACAAGATGAGCACCTTGAAAATTTGAGGCGTGTGATGAGGCTTGGGTGCTACGGGAAAAGAAGCTCTATATCAACTTGAAGAAGTGTTCCTTTATGCTGCGCAAGGTTATGTCCCTTGGTTTTATTGTGTCCTCTCAAGGTATAGAAGTTGATCCACAGAAGGTTAAGAGCGTGGTAAATTAACCTATTCCTAAGACTTTGACAGAGGTTCGAAGCTTCCACAGTCTTGCCTCATTCTATAAATGGTTCATACGGAATTTCAGCGATATTGTGGAACCTATCATGGAGTGCACAAGAGGGAAAGCGCCATTCCAATGGACCCTGCCTTTCCTTTCTATAACATACCTAGGCACCCTCCTTCCCAATCACTAAGAAAAAATCAATACCAATCAAATCAAAGGCTGACTTCGTCTATGATTTTTCCGGCCCCATGGGAGTTTACTCGACCATTCCCCAGTCTCCCGCACTGCTCAAGTGTGTAACTCCGTATGAGGACCTCCTTCCCTTCTGCCCACTCTCCGTTCACACGGTTCTCAAAGCAAAGGCGGAAGGGTGGGCAACAAGCCACTAAAGCATTCAACTTGATCAAACAGAAGATGACAGAAGCACCGGTGCTTAGACTACCTAATTTTGATCTCATGTTTGAAGAGGCTATTGATGCATCCCATGTTGGGATAGGAGTGCTTATGCAAGAAGGTCATCTGATTGCCCTCTATAGTGAAAAGTTGAATGATGCAAAGAGAAGGTACTCAATATATGATTTGGAACTCTATACCGTCATCCAAATTCTCAAGCATTGGAGACACTATTTAATCGATAAGGAGTTCATACTTTATTCGGATCATGAAGCACTGAAATACTTGCATTCCCAAAAGACCATTTAGGCATTACTCCGTGGAAGGAGGTGGTGTTACACTTGGGCCATAGCAAATGGTCAAAATTAATTGTTGAGTAAATCCTGAGCCCATTTAGGCATTACTCCGTGGTGTAGGCACACTTCCAAACCATGTTACATCTTGTCCAGTGGCACGCCTATTGTCTGCAAGATGGGTGTGCACACCTTGAATGGGTTCACTGATTAACCACCCCCCCCTCACAGTAACCATCTTAGTCCAACAAGGATAAGGCACTAGAATGGAGTCGATTAAATCCATAAGCAACATAAATGCAAATTGCTGGACACCCAAAGACATAATCGACGACAGGGAAGTAGAGTCATTACTACCCATTTTTCACTCCAAGAGGCTGGATATGGTGGTTCCTCTCCCCTCTGCAAGTTTAGCATATGAGCCATTACTGTTTGGTTGACCATCTTCGTCCAACAGAGGTAATATGAGTTCTCTTCAATTACACGCATAGTCGTCAAGGGGACTAGGCAACCTAAAGGCATTGGACATGCAGTATATGCGATAGTACTGATAATTCTATAAAATTATGCTTATATGCAACATTGAAGCCCTATCAATGCAATATGATAATTTTATTAATTTTGATTATGAGCTAATATGAGAAAGTCAACATATAATAAACGACGATATAATATAACCATATTCATCAGAAAACATAAATCAATATACACTGCTGAAGTGTCAAAAAACTGAAAATATAATGTGTGCTGTCACATGCCCCAAGGTGGTCGCCTTTCTTGCATCAAAAAGGCATGTTGCCACCTTGAACCCAAGAAGTTGGCAACACCTAGGCGATGCCTTGACACTGGGATTATGGAATGCCATTGATATGTTATGCAACTCACCTGATGATGTTTGCAAAGATGTCCTTTGACAGGAGTTCTAATCCGTGTGTGGCTGTTAAAATAGTGTAACACATTGCAGATCAATTAGTAAAGCAACAATGGAATTAAGATGTCTTAGGCGGTGCAATCAATCATCCAACCTAACCCCCAAACCCACACAAAAATTGTAAGGGAAAGCATCAATCAACAGAGCCTTTTAGTAACAGAACCTAAAATAAACTTTACCAGGAAAAAAAAAATTATATAGGTTAAAAATGTCGCGGACATCAAAATTGCATATTATATTATTGCAGAGGGGTTTAATGGAATTGAATTGAAACCTGACTTGTGCAGCGAATTATGAATTCCCTTCTCTTTCCATTTTATAAAAAAATATAAACAAAATTACAAGAGACTCAAAACAAATAAACTATGGTCTTCCACCATTCCCCCATTTTCCATATTTTCCGTGGAAATAGTAATTATTCTCACAGCTTTCCTCCAATAAGCTATGATTAGTAGATTATAAGGTCATCCAAAACCCATTGACATGTATACTCACAATAATTCTTTTCCATAGCTTCCAAGAAATAATTCCCTGTACCATGATAATCTCTCGAGTCAACATATTCTGCTCAAATGAAAAGCGAGTTTACATCTCCTCACCCCCCCCCCCCCGGGTGAGACAAACGGAGTAAGTCAATTTTCCACTTAAAATATGAAAGCTATGGTGACTTTTGGACAGGACTATGTGCAAGTGTGCCTTTTTTCCTTATCTTTTCCCTTTTTTATTTCTGGTGAAAAGGTCATCATAATATAATCTCTCCAATCTCTTGATATAGGCTTCAAAGAACCAAAATAAGTAACTTATCCCCCACCCCCCCAAAAAAAAAGTATATATTTTAGTAAGCAACAACATGGTAGGAGGTTTTACAAGCAAAAAACATCTACGTTTTTCTCAAAATTATAATTACAAATAAAAAAAAAATGGGAAAAAGAAAAGGGCTTCAGCAAGGAATTCCTTAGCCAACTCAGCCTGACTGTTTGATTCAAGTGAAGTCGTAAGGAGCATGAAGCAAATTGTCAGACCCAAACATTATACACTATGATGACGAAATCTGACTTCAAACAAATTTAAAACATTTTTATGACTCCAAATTAATCCAAGAAATCCCAAAACCCCACGCATTACAAGATTCTCATTGGCCACTGTGTTCTTCATAAGACATGCGACATAGGCGTGCATGTACACATGGACAAAAGAGTTCTCCAGAAAGATATGAGAAGTTATGTCCACCTGTTCAAGATACATATAATATATGTACACATGCAACATATATGATGGAAATTCCTTTTAGCCACTAATCAACAAGGGATGCCAAACACCATACACTGAATACCAAAGTCATTTACATAAAAGGACAATTACTAAATGTTACAACCCAACCCAAACTGTCAACAGGATGAACCAAAACGTGATCATGGCTCATAAATTCTGTCCACTTAGGGTGGGACAAAGCAGGCCCATTTAATCCACCTATTGACATCCCATTATTAATCTAAAGGATAGATGTTCAAATTTCCCAGATCCGGTACATTTTGCCGACAAAGTTCTTGTATAGCCCTTTGTGACCCCAAATTCTATAGAGGCTTCCTGGCAGAGGCCGATCTCTTCTGAAGCAGGAGCCTCGAGGCAAGCTCTGTTACTTCTGAAGCAGCAGCCTCTGGAGTTGCTTCATCTAATTCACGGATACAAGTATACAGCTAATATAGAAGACATTACAAGGTCAAAAAGACCTCACATTCCAATCATGTGGCTGAATTTCTGTGGTTCTGGTAGGTAGGGCCATTTGGAGACTGGGAGACTATCACAATTTCTTCTCCAATTTCCAATGTTCTACTGCTGTGTCACAGGTCCCCTCAAACCTGTAACTGCTCACAAAAGCTTTCCCAAACTCAAGTTTGACAGATACGGTACTCTGCACACTGAAAACCTCATTTTTTTTTATATTTATTTACTTTTTTTTGGCCCGGGGGGGGGTGTTTGGGATTGTATTCATACTATTTGTTGTGGAGGCTATTCTTCTAGCATCATTTGCAGGAGGCAGTAAAGGTTGGCTCGTCAAGGAAATGTTCACAAAGGCAAGCTGAAACCATAGTTTCTGCCATTAACAACTCAACCCAAAGCTACAAAAGGACAAAGCTAGCAGATGAGCTTGCTGAAGTGTTGCTTTATATTCCGTCCCCATTTGGACCATGGCAGGCCAATAAGTCATTTTCTTATCAATTAATAAATACTCTTCCATTAAGTTATGTAAAGTAGGACAAGATGGAGTCATGCCTAATCGAGTTGAGCAAGTACTTGTTGCCCACATTGGGCATCATGCTCAGCCAACTAATGAAACAAGCACTTAGAAGCCTAGGTATTGTGATGATTGAGATAAGAATTTAGGGATTCTTCAAATTGATTAGTGATTGCTCAGACATAAATCCCTGGAAAACTCAACTCAACCTAAGAAAAGCCAAACATACTGAAATGACTGCAGATCAACAAGTGCAAAGCAACTAGGTGTATACAAGTAGTAGTACATAGAAAGACGAGAAACAGAAAAGTTTTTGAAATGGATAAAAGGGATTACCTTATGGGACATTTGAGAGATATTCGTGATGGCCCCTCAATTATGTCAGAATCTATTGTTGGAAGTAAAAGAAACACAATGTGTTAGGGTGCATTTGAGTTGTCAGACAAATTATGGAACCTAAGTTACAAAGTACCATAATCAGAATTCTGTACGATAAGCAGATCAGCAATTAGCAACAGATACAATAATGAGATATTTCGTGCAATTTTGTCATGTTCTACCCTAAGTACAAGATTGCCTTCAACCAAAGAATGGAGCATTTCTCAAAGCTAATATCTACAAGCTCCATAGATATATACAACTTGAATTCTTTTAAGACAAAATGGTACATACACTGATGTCCAAGCTGGCCCCCAAGGCTCATCAATAGTACAAACTGCAATGACGAAGTAAGGAGCATGGAGCAATGTTTGTAGAAAATCCTATATTTTAAATTTCAACGCACAGGCAAAGGATTATGAACATAAAAGTAAATTTTATTCAACTCTTCCATTGGGCCATGGTGGTTCCATTCTTTAGATAAGTCCCCTCAGTTTTTTTATTTTGGGAGGGGAGAATATGTTATTAAATTATTCTCTAATCGTTATCCCTAGAGAATAAAAAAGAATTGAGCAATGGTCCCGCCCCCAATGGCAGTGATGAAACTAATGCTTGCCCAATTGCCCTGCAATTTGAGCCCATCAGGTATGGGAGCTGTTATGAGCATAGTTTTCAAGGCACCTAGGCTACCCCAGGCATTGAAGGACCGCCTAAGCGCTTAGAGGACCACCTAGGCTACCCCAAGCCTTGGAGGACCACCTAGGCTACTCCAGGCGTTGGAGGACCACCTAGGCTGTTATGAGCATAGTTTTCAAGGCACCTAGGCTACCCCAGGCGTTGGAGATCCACAGACACTTCATTAAAGAGAAGCTGGATATGGGTCATATCACTATGTCGTTTGTCCCCAATTGTGAACAACTGGCTGATGTATTTACTAAAATGTCTTAGTAGTAAAATGTCTTATCTTATTATCTGCAAGTTGGGCATATGTGATATCAATGCACCAATTTAAGGAGAAGTGTTGTAATAATGGGTTTTAGGGAAAGTATCAGTTGCCAAAAGGACCTTAAGGGGTTTAATGGTTTTTGTAATCCTCTAGAACTTTCACTCCATTATTATGAATAAAGAGTGCTGGTTTTATATTTGACACAAGTCATTACCCCATCCAACAATTTAACTTCATGCTAACCACAATATCCTCATTGTCATTACTGAGTAGAGCTTCCAATTAGACATCCTATTGATGGTTTCTTACAGAAGATAATTTTTCATCCCCTCATGGTATTGATTTTCTATCCTTTACCAAAATTACCATTTATTATAGGGAAGATCAGCCTTCAGGACACATGGTATATATCTTCAATATCATATATTTAAAATTTGCCTCTCCTCCCTTCAGTTAAGGCACTGGTGGTCAAAATTGCAGATTTTTCCCCCTTATTCAGTGTTACCTGAATCAGCCGCAGCAACAGGTTGAACGTAATCTTGCAGCACAGGTGCACCAGGGTGTAATATCACACTCATGAAGGCTATGACTATGATGTAATTGCCTGTAAAATGAGTACATGCTTGTATTATGAAGCAGATGAATTCAAAGACAAAATTAATAGTCAGTGAAGCTTACATTCATGCGTACCCTTAAAGTGGCCAATAACTTGTAGAAGATTTGTTCCAACATTAAGCATATGAGTCACATTTGTAGGAAACTGCGGTCCATTGTCCTGAGTAAACAAAACAGGTGTCAAAAGAGGCACCAACTGAAGCTCTATTGCACTTTTGGTCATACCATCATTGACCAAAAGGAGATCCATTCACATGAATATTATTTTTGTCCACCCGGATACAACCAACAATTCCCCTCCAAACACACAGAGAGAAGGAACCACACTAACCATTGAGACATTAATTCTTCTGTTTACTCCCTTTCCATTCAACAAGAAGCTACAGAAGCGAGAAAAATCTCATCAGACCAAGTCTATAATGAATTTATTCAATATCAAGTCTACAATGAATTTATTCAATGAAGTAAATAGGAAAGTGACACATACTTAACTTGTGGGGGACTTATAATACATGAGGATGTCTCTGTACTACTACTATCCATTTGAGCTACAAACAGCCTCTGTGGCACATTTTTTTTTTTTTAGGGGGGGGGTTGGGGGACGGGGAGAGGAAAACAGAGTGAGTACTACAAGAAATTAAACAGCTTCCATTATCATTGCAGGGGATGTGTTTACCTATTATTCAAAAATCAACAATTTAGCATACACAATAATAAAGAACAGGTGTATGCTATTATCCAGCAAATTGTACCAACCATAGACAAAATTTAAAAGAAGGATGTACTTCAACTACGAAAAAACATTAAGCCGTGAAAATCCCAATCATCTACAATCTACTTACCAGATTGAAAATAAAAGTCTGAATAGGATGCATAATTAGTGACAGAAAGATTAAATGAAAGAAAACTACCATTTGCCTGTATAATGTGGTAGAGCCTGAACTTTGTCTTGGGGAAGGGAATTAGATTCATCTAGAGTGCTTGCAAGATGCATGAACCTGAACTTTGTCTTGGGGAGAGGGGATTAGATTCATCTTGAGTGCTCTAGATGCATTCACACACGGAACAAAACCAACTTAATACTGGGTTCCTCTTTCTATACATAACGTAGCAGGTATGATAATTTATAGTTGATCCCACTTTCAATACATAGAAGCAAAACTTGCAAAGTGATCAGAACTTAGCTTGCCGAATGTGACTAATCAACCACATAAAAACCAAGCAGCATGCACATTGTGGCTAATACAGTGACGATAAGTAATCATGACAGCCGTAATAAATGCAGTTTCATTTGTATCAGATCAAAGAGGAGAAACAAAATAAATTGCATAACACAAGTTCGATTGCAATGGGACTGTCTAAATGACGCATCCATAGGTGTATTTAGAACTTGACACCTTCTTCTGATTGCCCCTTGTATTATTCCTAAAAGGATTTTAAATCAATTGTAAAATAACAGGGTTTTCAAAAATAATTTGAATGTGACTTATCATTATTTCATTATCAAAATTTATCATTGTTTTGCACATTTTTCGAGTATTCATGTGAAATGGCAGGGTTTTCCCTTGTTGAAGGAAAAAAAGTGTGCTTCACTAAAAGGGCAAAAGAGTAAGATTACAAATTATTTGACACCTTAAGGGTGTCAAAAAGAAAATTCCATAATTAAATCAGATATCAACCATTCTTCCCAAAGAGTTAAACTAACCACCTAGAATTTGCTCTAGTACAGTAGAATATGCACTCCTTGGGATACATTTAACAAATTCATAAACCAAACCGTTAATAGAAACTTACAACTATCCCTTCTGCAGGAGTGTTCTTTGGGACATTGAAGTCAATCACATACGCATCATACCCTGGCTATAAAACAAAAATACTAATGAGACAATAAACCAAGATTAAAAAGATAAAGGAAAATACAAGTAAAAAATACAAAAACTAATACCAAACCTTTACTTCAAGAGAAGCTAGTATATGCCCCATCTTCATTTGGGGATAGAATCTGCAAAGAGACAAGGAAAGATTACCCAAATATTATTCAATGCCCCGAATAGTAGATTAATGAGCAAAGCTCCACCAATACATTCAACAGCACAAAAAGAAAAAAATGTTAATTAGCCCACATATATCATACTTGCTAATCGCACATTATCATAATTGACCACAGAAACAAAGAGATATAAAGATGCAGCAGCTTCAGAAACCATAATGAACCTGGCATCAAGGTGGTTCAAAGGGCTATGAAGAAAGTCCACTCACAGGCCATCTCATTGTAGAATTCAGAAGGGTACCCTTCAGCATTTGTTGGTTGTCCTGATAAGACAAACCTTTTCTGTCAAGAAGCGGAGGCTTCAACCCTGTGCAGATCCATTGGTAATTGAAGGAATAACTGGGACCTAGCCTAAAATGAGTTCTTGCTGGTTGCTGATGCATGGGGAGGGGGTAATGCAGGTTCAGAAATCCTGGTTCAGATCGCTTCTGGGCCCACCCAAATGATCAACGGTACAAAAGGTAATTGTAATGGCAATTTGGTTTAAAAAAAAAAAAAAAAAAGATTTTCAAGGCGTAGTTTGGTAGACTAAGATGGTCGGGTACAAAGGGATTTGTATTTAAACAATAAGGATATTCTTGGAAAAATAAACAGAGGAGAGGAATCGAATTAAGAACAGGAGGAAAGGGCAATTCAGAAAGGAAAGATGGTGACATATAAAATCACACCACCAATGTCTTCTTCAAACTTCGACAGAACCTCAGATTTTAGCGGTATTCAAACTCATTTCGAGTGAGAGAACTCACTCCATAGGATTCTGTTCAACTTGGGGTTTTAGGGGAAGACGTAAAATAGAAGATATACAGGCTACCATAGTTGTCAAGGCGTCGCCTTGGCGTCGCCTAGGCGACGCCTTGGCGTCCAGGCGGTTTGCCTGGGGCCTAGGCGACAGCCGCCTTGTTGCACTGCATGTCGCCTTCTGTTTCGGCACTTATTTATGCCAAATATCATTCAAGTAAATGTTTTTAATATTTGTTATTTC
>NC_056570.1:5310692-5332025 GCF_013358625.1 Macadamia integrifolia
TTTTTCATGTGGGTGGACCAACTACGTCTATGTAGATGTGGTGAAGATTAATGCAAAGTACGAACTGCAACGAAAGGTCCAAACAAGGGACAGTATTTTCTATGTTGCCCAAATTCAACTGGGGTAATTTATTTCTACGATTGATCTATACTTATAGATAATTTTAGATTTTTTTTAATTCGATGTTAAATTTCAATGACCTTAATCACATCTATTATTTGATATAGACTGATAACCGTGGATGTGGTATGTTTGTATGGTTGAAAGATGAAACGCATCTCTACCATACAACATGCATTATGTTCAGAAAGCTCAACATCAACATCATCCACACCACCGTCCACTTCAAACAAGTACATGAAAGGATATCTGGAAGGGACACTTAAAGGATTAGAGGACCAAACAAATAAGATGAAAGACATCTCCCATGCATTCAAGTCTTTAGACTTGGACAAAAAGTGAAAATTTGGAAAATTATGTAATAATTAATTTGGACAAGGCATTGTTAATTCTGTATTTTATTCATCCTTTTGAAACCATGTTTTTTTTAGATGGCATGTAATACTTTATTGTCCCAAAGGATTTGTATGCTTATAGTATTTTAATGTTATTTCTGTAATTATTGACTTAAAAGAAAAGAAAAGATTCTGCAATTATTGACTTAAAAGAAAAGAAAAGAAAAGAGAAAAAAAAAAAAAAAACGTTTCTAAAAGAAGCATTATGAAACGGCAGAACTGTGGTTTTTTTGTTCTGAAACTGTTCTAGAAACAGATTCACCAAACAGCCTTAAATCGTTTAAAAACGGTGTTTTGACATAGAAACTGAAATTTCCTTTTTGACATGAAACGGAGTTTCTGGAACAGAAACAACGGAGTTTCTGGAACAGAAACGATACCAAACAGGCTCTAAGTTGTAGTTTCAAACTACATTAAATAAGACAACCAAGCAATATACAAATTATTCACATAGAGGATCTAGAAGCAAAGAACTTACCAATGGAATCCTTCTTAAATGAAGGAAGTATGATTTTCACTCCCATTTCTCCCTCAATTTGTTTCTGTGTGGCTCCCCTGATTACAGCAAGGACATTGTAAAAATCTAGTGGTGCCAATAAGTTAAAGTGCCACTTAAATTTTTTATTTATTTATTTATTTATTTATTTTTTTAAAGTTAAAGTACCAAAACGGAAAATTTCACTTCAAATATAGCAGTCTCAAACTATGGAAAAGAATTCAACATGGAAGTTTTACCCTTTGCCTTTGATGAAACGTAACAGAGAGGAAGCAACCTGCACAAAAATATTCGCAAATAAGGCAAGCATAGTGAACACATGATGTATGCATGTAGAACAAACTGGAATCAGTTTGAATATTATTATGGAATGGGATAATTTTAACACACTAAAAGTGAATGCCGAAACCTAGAGCTCTCAATTTCACACTCTAAACTCATGTGATTTGATTTTTAAAACTACAAAACAAGCAACCAAATAAACAGAACTGAACTAGTTACAAATTATGACCACAAGCCTACAATCTGGAATAACAATGTTTTTTCAAACATGAATTCTACAAGATGCCAACTCTCAGCTAAAATGTCCTTGACATTGAAAAATTTCTTCATCACAACCCTTGTAGAAAAAATGAATAATTCCTTCATAGAAAGAATATATGAATCACATATACTTCAGAAAAAATGTTCGGCTCCTCCTTGAATCAAGTATTACTAAAAGGTGAGAACCATGGTTTAAAGTATTGGTGCGTTTCATACCATATCAGCTGATACGTATCGGCCAACCGATACGAGACATGTATTTTAAAAAAAATTCTATGTATCAAAGTGAATCATACGATTCAGTAAAACACTCTCCCTACTCATTGATGTGTATCGATACACTCAATACATACAGTTGAGCCCCGAACAATTAAATTACATGTCTATCAGTTTGTATCAAACCGGTACTCATCGATACTCACCGATACTTACCGATATATATCTACAGAACCCATTTCACTTTCGAAACAGAGCTTGTTCTTCTCGGTGAATACTTAAGTTTCCAAAATTTGAAGCACAACTGCACTTTTACCCAACAGATTTCACAATCTTGATTTACCATTCTTTCATATCCTCCTTGTCATAAATTATGGCATCCTCATGTTGATCATCTCCTCCGGTTTACATCGACAGAGTCCTTGCAGCCAAATAAGTGTCTTCCGTTTGATTTCTCCATTCCATTTAATTCTTAATTTCTATAAGAATCATAACGACGACTAGTTTCATCATTTCTATTTAATGTTTTTTGTCCTTGCGATAAGCCAAGTGCATTAATCCTTCCACAAAATTGAACATTGTATCTCATGTCATAATTGTTCAAGTTACCACCATCCCTTTTGCAGTATTCGAGTAGCATTTTTTATAAGAAGTTGGATGGCAAGATCAAACAATTAAGTTTGTCTAACTTCTTTTTTTGCTATGTTTGAGTAGATTTAGATAAAATAAACTAAGATATTGCACCAAACATGAACTATTGCATCAATTAGTTTATAGATTTTAAAATTTCTTAGAAAGTTGACAATGTACCAGTACTACATGTAAGAAACCTCATCCTTTTGAATAATTTCAATTGAATACACTTGTCTCACAGTAAGGTGTTCTCCATTTTACTGTGTATAAATGAATAATACATGTTATATATAATTTTTTTTTACCCTTTTTAATGCCAAAGTCTATAAAAATGTGTTTCATGTCCATTTATGTACATATCTTAACATATCTCCAATATGATACGATACCCTCTTATATGTATCTTAAATTTAGCTGACCAATATGGCGACTAATACCGATACTTTAATCCTTGGTGAGAACAGTCAGGTCAATAAGAACACACTAGTTGCGATGATAGTACTCCATATAAATAGTTCTGTTCTTCTTCTTTTCCCACTAGTAATGATAGTATTCAGATTTTGTGGTTCCTCCTTGAATGAGATTTGAGCATTCAGTCTAATGTGAGGAACCAGGTGATATCATAGGAAGGATCTGAACACCAACAAAATCATAATTGCCGCACCCCACTGTTGTAGTCAACATTTCTAGTGATAAACTGGTATTTACCAGTGAAAAGGAAGCGCCACATTTTTCCTCTTCAGGTATCTAGAAAAATAACTAAAAGCATAACAAATAAACAAAGAAGAACACAGTGCCAGCGTGCCACTAAAGTATGATCCTAACCAGAGTAAAACATAGACTATATACCTCTCCCTTCTTAAAGTATAAAGGTCAAATGAAAATGCAGCTTTAAATACTGAGATCATATCATTTAGTTCTTTCATAGGAGTCTTACTGAGTCATGGCAAGAGAATGAAAACCATAAAACCTTCTGAGGAGGCTCTAAAACCTATTTGATGAACATTATTTTTTCATTTCTTGGGTGATGCCAACCTCATTTGAATATTCAATCTTTGCGATATTTACTATTTCATGCCCAAAGGCTGAATATTATAGAGGCATCATCTATTGGCAACGATGTAGAAATTTTCAGAAAATCTTAACAATATCAATTAACAGGAAAAAAGTAAATCGGTTCAAGCCTCTATCAGATAGAAGGCATGGAAGAAAGTGCACCACAGTACCCAAAGTTGAACACTGAACAGAACTCCTAAGGAAAGGGAACCACATTGACCACTATGATTTTGAAAAAACATAAAATAAAAACTACCCTTACCTTGGGGACCAAAGAAAATCAAACAATTGTATTACAAAAAGGCACATCACTCCAAAGCACCAGAGCTATATTCCTTCTCATCCAGTGATGCAAGACAGGTTTGACAATTTCAAACCCAGCTAATATGCCAGGAAAGATAGAGATTCTTGTGTATTTCACTAAGATAAGGAAGTATCTAAAAATGAAAGAGAATGATAAGGCAAGTCCTTCATCAAGATGTGAAAAAGAAACAAGGTTTTCTGAGAGAGAACTCTGAAACCATGTCAATTGATACCTCAATCAAAATTAAAAGAGTGTTCACTAGAGTCCCATACACCACTAGTGAGGTGACTAGGAAGAGAGTTTTCTCCAACCACCTAGCTTGGGTTGTCGGTTTTAGGTATAGGGTCAGTGAGAGAAAGCATTATGGAGGAGATAACACTAATCAGTTAAAGTACAAAGCTTGTAGGGCTGACAGTAATAAATAAAAATTGGTTGAATGTGGGGGAAATTAGAAAATAAAGTCAACATATTGGTCATTTGAGCACCATTCAAGAATCAGAAAGGAAAATCAATTCAGAGATCATGCAAGGATCACATCTCAAGAACAGTACAATATCAAGAGCAGTCAACTGATCAGAGAGAAATATCAAATAATATTTGCAGAACATTCTGATCTGTACGCACAGTTAAAGCATGAAAAGCAATAGGAAGTCAATGGTAGGAGCAAAAGAAGCCAAAATAGGAGCCAAATCAAGCCCAGATCAACCAGCCTTCACCTACAAATAAAGAAGTCTCTTCATTCAACTTCAATTACTCCACAAATCCTGACATATTTATAAAGAAAAAATTCTATCTCAACTTAATGACCAAAAACTTGGACTTGGACTCTAATTTCCTCATCCTACTTTGAAAAATGAATAAAAGTAAGAAATAAAATAAGAAAATACTCAAAATATCGACCATATTAAACTGCCAAAGCGGTTTTCAATAATAAAGCTTAGTAACAAATAATAGCCCAACAAACCAAGTGAACCCACGACTACACCTCTACTAAACTGCTTTTTTCTTGTTCAACCTTCTCCTAAGATGGAAACCAGTTTTCAGGGATAGGAACCTTCATACGAGGATCAATATAACTGTATAATACTCTTAAGGGTAAAGTAAGCAACAATCATTTTAGAGCTGATTTGGGAGTAGCTCCAATACATGCTAAGCTATGAGAAATTCGTTTGAGATGGCATGGCCATGTTCAGTGGAGGCCTTTGGATGCCCCATTACGGAGGAGTAATTTGATACAGATTGAAGGAGCTAAAAGAGCCAGGAGCATGGTATCAAGTATCGGTCTGCTATTGGCCGTATCGCCCGTATCGGATCGGTATCGGCTAAGACCAATCCCTGACCGATCCGGATCGGTTATCCGTATCATTTCAGGGATAAAATAGTAAAAAATTAGTACTTTTAAGAAAAAACAAGAGCAAAATCCACCGATACCCACCGATCCAATCCGATTCGATTCGGATCTGTATCAGCAGATACCAATACCAATACTGTGCCCTAAAACCTTGGCCAGGAGCAAGCCTATAATGATCTTAGGAGTTAGGAGAAGTGGTGAGAAAAGACATGCATAACTCAGGCCTCTTATCAAGTTTGGCCATGAACAGAGCTGATTGGAGGGCAAGGATCCATGTAGCCAACCCCATTTAGTAGGATAGGGCTGAGTTGTATAACTGCATAATACTCTCACCTCTTCATAGCCCTCTACATCATCCAGGTTGTCTTCAAACATCATTAGCAGAAAAGGTAATCAACAATGCAAGTTCTAAAACATATTTTGCATTGGAACGAATCCATTGTCACTTTCAGATAGGCAAACAATGCAATAGGTAATCCTTTACTAGAAGTGATTAGGGTCAGGAATAACTAGCAGATGCTAAAGTGCCAAAAATCAACCCAAACTCATCAGTGCACAGAAAACACTACAAACAATACAAGGAAATTCAAACTTTGCACAACTTAATAAACTTGCCTCAATGGTAACTAAATGTCTTTCATTCTCTTCTAGATCTGACTTGAGAGCTCTGTCTTCTTTAACTTGTTCTTTGTTTATAGTCTCACCAGGCTCTGTATCATTAGGATTAAACTGACTCGGGTACAAGGACTCCACTCTTCCAGTCACAGAAGGCATTTTACTGTCTTCCTCCAGAGCTACATGCTCCACCTTTACAGTTGTGGAAGGTGTTGCTCTGTCTTCCTCCAGAGCTACATCCTGAGCTGAATATAACCTAGAAGTCGATGATTCATCAAGTTCACTTATTGTTTCACGTTCAGTCTTTAAAACTTTAACACTTGACACAGGAGCAGAACTGCAACAATCCAACTTTTGAACTTGAACTCCATCTTCTGACTTTTCATCGCAGTCAACCTCCACATAATGAGCTCCCGTCTCGATATTCACATCCTTTGCTGAGCATCATGAGAATTCACATCAGCTGACCTAGTTGTAGTAGTGAAAGTAATTGTAGACATTATGCCTACTATCTACAGCAACAGTATAATACTCTGTAAAATCAACCAATAAAGAGCATAATGAACACAAATGAATATTTTATATCATATGCTGACCATGTACAGGGTTATATGATTATTTTCTTTTGCTCTAAAATTGACATTAAGTTCTGTGCAAGCTGACTCACAAATTTAATTTCAAAATACTCAACTGCTTAAGATAGAAATGAAGGGAATCCCATATCCCGACAGTCTGTGTGCAATGGTTACAATAAGTATCAAGTTCTTGTCACATTGAGACAAAATCTAAGACACCAATAGAATAAATAAAATCCAGGGCAATAGTTGTAATTGGCAACTATTGCCAGGAAATAATAAAGGAAATCATTGATGTGAAAAACATGGTTTTGATTGATGGGAGGGGGTTTGGAAAATATGGTACAAATTCTTCTCGTTCAGGTACAAATGGATTTGTCTTGTATCCCTTAGAACCCCTGAAGAGGCTACTTTCTCCACCATGAAACCCCATTGCATAAGCTGGGTTTTCAGTTTGTAGTACTCCAAGGGTTAAAGATTCTTCAAACTGGCGTTAACTGGAAAACTCTCTGTCAGCAACAGTGAGAATCTTATCCACGAATGGACTAGGTTCTAACTTAATGATTGCTTCTTGGCAACCTAGACTCTAACAGATGCATTAGCTTGACAAAGTTATCTTTCTTTATGGACAGGTTAAATTGAGCTTTTAAAAAGCAGAGATGCAAGCTATTACAATAGCACTGAGTGTGTCATTTATAGGCAGGTCACACTGAGCTTTTAAAAAAGCAAAGATGCAAGCCATTATAATAGCACTTGAATATACACTCATTTTGTATTACCATTTATCCATTAAGGTGGATCTGGAAATCTGATACCACGGAAATCAGCCGCAGCAAAGGGTTGGTGGTATCTTCCAAATATTGTGGATAAGGCAAGATTTAATATTATGGACAGACACATTTAAGAAGTCCAGACAGAAAGCCAATCCAATTTTTCTAAGAAAATCGGGTGCCAATGCATGGATACAACAATAATTATAGACAGCGGCTGCAAATTAGACAGATAAAACAAAAAGAGACAGCAGGACCTCTAGTTCACACATGATGAAGAAATCAAATGCTCCTAACCAAACACCTCTCCAAAAAAGGAAAAAAATTACCACTAAAAATGCTCTAATCCAGCAAAACTTCATAGGCGTAGGATAGAGGAGAGAGTGGGCGACAGACCTTCAAAAGAGATTGATTGAGTAGAGACTGGCCTCCATACAGCAGTCACTCCTTTCCGCTTCTTATGCGGGTCCATAACATTTCTGCCATTGTTTGACCCACCCATATTCATGGCATAATAAGTCAACCCAGAAAAGGCATTGCACCTCTGTCACAGATATCCAATAAAGAATCAGAAAGAAATGTCATAAGAATCAAACTCATGACTTTCTTTATATAATGCTACGCAACAGAGTGATATAAAAATTGAAAATAAAATCTCGAACTCTTGAATATATTTAGCAGTAATTTACAGTTCCTCTTCCAGCGCATGGAAATACAATTTTATATATAAATGAGAAACATACTGAGAACCTGAAAGGAGTCTAAGGGCCTAGACAAAACATACGTATTAGCAGCTTTCCAAACACGATCAACTCTGCAAATATAATGGAGGAGGACATGGGCCATTAAAATTCAACACGAATAAATGGAAATTTATGAAAGAAATCAATAAAATTTCAGGTGAGTCCACTGTATGAGTTTGTGGTCACTGTGTATTACAGAACCTATTCTTGAGTGTGGTGATCAGATTGCTCGGAAACCTCCTTCTCTTATTTATTCGCTAAATACATGAAAATGAAACTACTAAATCAAACAACAGGAACGGATGGAAGATGCCAGTGTTTCCAGTTTCCAACCTAGTTGCAGATAAAACTATGGACGGAACGAAGCTAACCAATTGAATGCATACATAAATAGACAAATAAATAGAGTAAATTTTTAAGAATTAGATTGTTGCCTGCTGAAGGACCTGCAGCTGCAAGTAATCATCTGTATCCTTTCTTCAACAAACGATAGTTCGTAACCAAGGTCGATTCAGTGGCGCAAGTATTTAGCGGTTAGCACTTTTGTAATTTACATCCACCTTCCCAGATGTTTGTCTTCATTACATCAACCCCTCGCTTTTCCTTTATTACAAATAAACTCACCAACCTAACACCAGTGGGTTGTTACTTTAAAAATTGATAAAACATAATTGGCACAAGGGTGAAAGAGGGTCCTGGACTAGGTTTCTTAAAACCGTAACCCAACCCTATGTCTTCAGAATTCAACCTAGACCCAACCCAAATCCTATTAGGTTCATGTTCAGGCCCAACCCTATTGGGTTCATACCAACCCAACAGAGCCTTAATTGACCCTATCAGGGCCTGGTTGGGTCGAGCCGGGCTAGGCTGGCTAGGTTGGGCTGGGTTGACCCTGGTTTCTACAATGTTGGATTAATCTTGATTGACCTGTTTTTTCTATTTATATCTTATAAAATAAAAAATTGTAAAAAAAAAATGAAATACCAATAGGAGCCCTAAATTTTAATATAAAAATTCAAGGTTAAATTTTGGGCCAGATTGGGTCGGGTTGGACTGTGCTGAGACGTCAACTCAAGACCAACCCAACCTTGATCCAGGGTTGGGGTCTATCAACCCTAACCCGCCCTCAGGGTTAGAAAACTTGGCCCAAGCCCTGTTTGGGTTTAGGGTAGGCCAGGGCAGGTTCAAGTTGTTAGGGTCAAACTTTCACCCCTATATTAGATATACCCCAACCATACATACATATTATACCTTTTCAGACTTTCTATATAAAAAATCCCCATATTCCCACCCAACCGAAATAGACAACGGCTGAGTAGAAACTCACCTTGTATAGCGAAAGTGGAGGAGATTTTAGTTTCCAACAAAGTGAATAGAACTCTCTGGTGAAGGTATGTGATTGAAGAAGCTATACTTCCCAAGTTTTTTGTTCCATGGGATTAGGACACAAATGGACTATTGCCATCGTTTTTGAGAATTTCGGGCTCCACAATTGTCATCTGTTTTTTCCTCTGTTTTGAGAGTTCCCTTTTAGTGTTCTTCAATGTGGTTGCAGCCAACTTTTGTTGCCTTTTTAGGATGCATAGGATCTTTTATTGATGAAACCTAAAACCTAAAACCTAGGATAGGCTTATTTAAGGGTAAAACTGGGTCAGGTTGGGCCGAGTTTTTGAAAATCCTAACCCAATCTCCTCTTATTTAGGCTCAGGCTCGACCCAATCTTGAGTCAGGGCTTGAAAATTCAACCCTAACCCCCCCCCCTCAAGGTCAAGCCAGGCTGACCCTAATTAGCCCTGACCATGGAAGGGGATTTACTTTAAATTTAATTAAGGCCTAGCTAATGCAAGATTCCCATTACCAACTTCTTAAACAAAGCCCAACCATCCGATCTGAGGGTAGATCATAGCTCTTTGATCCAAGGCAACAATGCATGGGACCAAATTAGGTTTCAAGGAGCAGCCACAACCCTCCTAGAGAAGAAGACAACCAGTGGCAACAGTGGGGAAGATGCTGAAATCAGAACTTAGATCAGACTTCACAAATAGAGATTTCAGGTTTCACGCTATGATTAGGATTCTTTAATTTTGATTTCAGAAACCAGTCAAGAAGCACAACTGATTGTAAGATTTGAAATCAGACTTGTAGATGAAAACCCCACTTGAAGTGGGAAAAACAAAATCTAATAAAAAATCCAATATTGATTGCAGAAAACAATCAATGTAAAAACACAATAAACAATTGATATGAGATTCAGAAACAAAAACCAAAAGGTGCGCGGATGCTTGGATTTTGAATGGAGAAAATAAGACTACTAGAGAGTAGTCAAGATGAAGATGATTGCCATAACTCGGCCATGGCTAGGTCTTGAGAAAAGAAAAAGGAAATAGAAGATAGGTGAAATAGAAAGGTGGAGATGAGTGGAGATGGTAGAAGAGAGATGAAGCAACTACGGCGGCCGAAGGAGTAGAAAATGGAGTGATTGTGTTCCCAACCCTAAATCATGTTGATGTGATAAATATAATTATAACTATAAATCATATTATATAACCAAGGGGATGCAGGGTTAAAGTCAAGGTCAGGTTGGGCTGGGCCTAGGCCTCAACCCGGGCCTGGTCCAACCCTGACCCAGGGTTAGTGTTTGTCAACCCTAATCTACCCTCAGGGTTAGAAATCTTAGCCCAAGCCCTGTTCGATCTCAGGGTGGGTTCAGGTTGTCTGGGCCAAATTTACACCCCTAAGCTTATTGCTTTGTTATCCTGTGATTGGCGATGGGTTTTTTACTTGTTGCCTTGTGATCTTTGATAGGAGTATCATTTGCTTACTGGTTCTAAGATATGGTTTGTTGTTATCTCTTTAACCTCCTGAGATCTTCATGAGATGATGTGAAAGTTATATGGCAATGTGCATGAAGACTGCTAAAACAGGTTGTACCATCCCTTGTGGCACCCCTATTTCGGGTTAATTTTCAGCATCTGAATGTTTTGTTTTCAAGGTCTAACCATTGGATGCCTGAGATATTTTTTGGGATCATATTGGCTGACTAAGTATAGCCATTGACCTAGTTTTTGTCCTGATCATCAACAATGGTTATCTAGGAACCCACTTAAAGCCATCGATCTATTTCTTAGGAATAGAGGATAACGGAATTCACACAATTCCAGCAATGGTTATCTAGGAGCCCACTTTGAGCAAAATGAATCAGACTAAACTCGGTCCTATTGAAGTCCTATCATGACTTAGCTACCTAGAACAACTAGAATACCAAAAATACAGGTCTTCCCTTTCAGAATTAAAGACTTGATCTTTTTATAAGAATTATGCACTTTCTTTATCTTCTATGAGCCCAATAGCAAAAGTACGAAGACTTGATACCAGCAATGGTTATCTAGGAGCCCACTTAGAGCAAAATGAATCAAACTAGACTTGATCCTATTGAAGTCCTATCATGACTTAGCTACCTAGAACAACTAGAAGACCAAAAATACAGGTCTTCCCTTTCAGAATTAAAGACTTGATCTTTTTACAAGAATTGTGCATTTTCCCTATTTTCTATGAGCCCAACAGCAAGAGTACAAAGAAAAAGAGGGGGGGTAGATGAACTTAATAGATCAAGATGACAACGGGGTGTTCAATGAGTTCTAACGTGTAACTCATATTTTGTTTCCAGGTATATTTTGCAGATACACAATGTCATCATCAAGTGTGAATGATAACAACTGAGGTTCTGCTCTAAAGTATTTGAACATTGTATGTTATTGCCAAAAAATGGCACTGATTATAATATCAGAGAATGTTAATGAAAGAACAAGTTGTACTATTCTTGCCCCCATGCACCTCATGAATGTGGATCCTTTTCATGGTGTGACCCTGTAGAAGAACCAAGAGTGTTGCTCTTACCAAAGACAATCTATACAATCAATCCCCAGACAGTTGTAGGTTAGAGAAGTCAAGATGATCAACCAATGAAGGAAGAGATTCGTATTTTGAAGAAAAGAATAAAGCGATTGGAGAAGTCTATTGAAACCCTACATATTGAAATAGTTGTTCTTATACTGGTCATTGTAATCATTTTAGGAAAAAAAAATAAGGAGTTAGGAAAAGATGATATATACAAGTCATAACAAGTTGTAAGATTTTTTTTTTTAAACATGGAATAAGTAAATGGTTTTATTATGTTAAATTCATGTGTTCAAAATTGACTATCCAATTACTTTAATCGAACGAACAACATTTCCATTCAACAGGACAATATGACAGGAATGTATACAAAACAATATTAATGTGTAAGGAAATCACCTGGACTTATTTTGAAGGACAACATTTCGTTTTAATATGAGAACTTATCACAAACCTGTTAAAATGCATCCATGTCTAATTGACTACATTTGATTTAAAAAACCAAAAATCTAAATCCCATCATCATCATCATCATATAAATTTTATGAGTCACAATTCTCTCTCTACCATTGTTCTAAAATTCAATACAAACAAACAAACTAAAAACTTGTTTTTTGTAGCAACATTCATCTTGCAAACCATCTGCTCTCATCAGCAACATCCATCTTCTTATTTCTTATTAGCTTGTTTTGTCTTCCATTTTGCGTACTTGGCAGCTTGTTTGGCTAAGGTTTTCTCTTGAATTGTTCGTTGTGTAGGTTGGGTAGATGCTTGTGACATGGTTAGTACCTAAAAAATGGTTCCTTCATGTTTACTCTCATCCCTTTGCTTTCTCTACACAAATAAATAAAATAAATTTCAAAAGTGAAGCATACAAATAGTTAAATAATTTCAGCTATAGCATATGCCACATAAAACTATTCTTTATTCTCGTCAGAAGAGACTGTTGACAAAAAAATGCATCCATACCTACCCTTTAAATGGAAGCCATCTAGACCAATACCAATCAATGGTCTATATCACTTGAAAAAATTCAGCAATACATGCTATAAAGCTAACAAACAATCTCTTGAACATTAGGTTTCCTGACAAGTCATGCCTCTTATGGTACTGAATCTTGAAAAAACTACCTAGCATCTACCCTAACACCAACCGACCATATGTAGGTAATAACGCATAGGAGTCCTTATGGCTTCCTTGAGTCATTTTTAAGGTAATGATGTGCGCCCAGTACAACTTCATGTACCTAGCCACAGACTTTACAATCATATATGGCTCAACCTTTAGGTGAGGAGTAAGTTTTTTCTACAATCCACTGCGATAAAACACTCTTATGATCTGTTAATAATATACATGAATGATTTGGATTGTATGACCATATCATAAATGTAGTAACATCCTTAATGCCCTTATCATCCGCAATCAGTGAAGTATGTATTATCCAAGTACAACCAGGAGCCTTGCACACTGCAATCACTCTTGTTTTCTCATTCTTATGTTTTAATATATCAAAACCCTCTTAAATAACATATTGTTGGAGGACAACCCTTAGATGATTCACATCATCGTATATAGTTCCTTTGACCAACTTTATCTTATCATCCTCAACAACAACATCATCATCTTTAAGAACTTATTGAACCTCACCAACATCTAATTCATCTTTCACACTACATCATCATCATCATCATCATCATCATCATCATCATCATCATCAATAAGGCTTTCTTTACTTTCACTTTCCTCATCCACAGACTCATCATTTTGTTGTATCCATTCTTTATCACTTGTAGAAACTTGAAGCATTTGAGGTGACTCATATTTCATTTCAACAACATTACTAATCGTCCTCATTCCCCATACTAGAAGATACCTGAGGTCCTTGTAGTGATTCATCTGAATTGTCAATAACATTGGAAACTTCCTTTTCTTCTCTACTTGTGAATGTATGCGGTCTTTGGGCTGATCCATCTGTACTAGTAGCACTCTTACTAACAACCTTCAATCCACTAATATTAGCAATAGTTGTACCAATAGATCTCCCAAGAACAGCAATAGCAGTAGCATTAGATGTAGCTTTACCTTTATTAGAAGCATTAGCAGTGGCACTGTCATGACTCTCGCTTCCATCACTAATAGCACTAGTATGAGCTCTATATACCCCCACCACCTCTTCTAACATACTACTTTCCCCTTTTCTGACTACCTAAGTCAAAATCCACATGTTGTCCAGCTGAAGTGTTTGACCCATTTCTCCTCTTATTGGTTATTTGTAACCAACATCACTGGAATACTGGTTGACTGTATACTTTTCAATATCATCACTACGGTCATCTTCAAATTCATATATTACTAGTTTGATGACATTACCCCATCTAAACTAAATAGGCTATATATACTGAAATCATATGTCGCTTGCACATGCAGTTCACTAAATATGTCACATCCAACTTTGAACTTTACATTATGGCTTTCAGGGGTATGGTTAATGATTGAATTGTATATGTCATAGATCATTTCCAAGTGGCATAAAAGTCTAGATCTTCAAGCTTTGTGTGAATTCTCCCACACCAACGAAACTGAATAGGACATCTCACTACCATTGCTATAAAATTGAAAAGTAAAAAAGGGATAGTAAGATGAAGTAATGTAGTATCAAGGTGTTCATCTATATTTCTTCAAACAATGATAGATAACCTAAATAAAAGATGGAGTAATGAAGAATAAAACGAATATAATTTTTATCTTCAAACAAATGATGGATAACCTAAAATAAATTTATTTTGTTAAGTGTTTGGTTACATCTCTTGTGAACTCAAGTGTATTAGATTGAGAATCTCATTTGATGGTTCCATATGATAGCCCAAAATAAAGCATTACCATAAGAGTTTGAGTTACACAATCTTCCAATATGCAATTCATGGCTTAGAACCTAATCCTAAAGTGTGCTTGGTTCTTAGTAAATTAATTTAGGACCCTCAAGGTAATTCAAAGCCTTTGCAATAAAGTACTAAAGAAACAAAAAATATGTGTAACATAATAGTTGGGTTTGCCATCTCATATTTTATATTTGCATTTGCTTGCTATGAAGTTGCCTAAATTGTATCTGAGTATTTATTTGATCATGTTCCATCCGTGAATATAGTTCATGATAAATAATAGATGCTTCGTTGCGAAGCCATTGGAGCTGCAGGCAGTGCTACAAAATAAAGTTATTGAGTTTTGGAATGAGATGGAAGTTCTAAATTTTTTGTCAAAAAGGGTCTTTTGATGGGGAGTGTCCCCTTGATTGAGGCCTGATGTATTTAGGTGAAAGGCTTCAATCATGGTGGAATTGGAATGAATGGAAGAGTTTCATTGATTCATCATTTGGTTTATAAGGACAATGACAACATCATAAGATATTTTTGCATGAATCCATTACTGAATTATCGTGAAAACTACTTATATCTGACTTCATTACATTTTGGTGGACTTGAAAGAGTAAGATTCGTATGCTTATTTGACTCTTGACCATCCAATCAGACCTTACACAAGAACAATATAAAGTAAAGGTTACAATACAGATATTAATAACATGTTATTAATTGAGCAAATATAAGTCAAATCCATTAATGGAAAGGTTCAAATGAACAAACTACAAAAAAATTTAGGAACAAGAGAACATGCCAAAATAATGGAAGAAAAAAAGCCACAGCTAAATCCACACAAGAGAATCTCTAAAGTTCAAGGTATATCAAGTACAACTTAGGAAATATCAGACCAAAGTGGAGTGAAAAAAACCAGAAAGGGGATTTTTTTAACCTTGGGAAAATACATACCTTATTTGGGATTTCAGTTGCTACGATTATCAAGGAGACCTACTCAATGGACGAAGGTTGGGAGGTGGGAGCAGAAGACTTCCTCAAAGTTGCAAGGATTTCAGACCTGAGGGTAGCAAAAGGGTTCCTCAAATTGCGATGGGATCTATTTGAGAGGGTTGACAGGGAACCAAGCATGGTTTAGGGCTGCCTTCACCTTCACCTTCACCTTCACCGCATATAGATAGAGATAACTAGTGAGTACCAATTAAATGAAACTGAACTTAGTGGAAAATTAAGGACAGGAAGATTGGAAAATATAATTGCGGTAATATGGCATTATCTTCACCGCATTTATGTTGATGCATAAATTGAGGGGTGCACAACCCTATTGACCTTGCTAAAGAAGATTGGTAGATTTGGTGCCTTTCCTCACCAAAGAAGATAGGTGTGGCAGATCTCTTTCCAAAATGTGAATGCTTCTCTTCTCTTGTTCGTTAGAATGAAGGTTGAAGACAAACATGGAAGAAGGGCAACGTGGGTATTAATTAAAAAATGGCTCCACTTAACGGATTAACCCTCAAAAGCCTCTAATGGTTTTAGGTTTGATGAATTTTTTTTGTAATAAACAAAATGCGAGGGGGTGGATGTAATAAGGGCAAACGTCAGGGGAGGTGGATATAGATTTTTCTTTCTATTATTAAAAAAAGAAAAAACTAAATATTTTACGTCAATGAAATGAAAATATTACTGTTTAACGGACTAGATCCTCAACATTTATAGAATCAAACACTACCAAGTTTTATTGGACCAAAGTCACCAGACTAAAGCCTACTAAGTTTTGCTGGAGTGTAGCGATGGAGACATGTCTCACATATTGTCATTTAGAGTAGGTGTGCCAATCCTGAATGTGAAGGCAGACCGAAATCTCCCAAAAAAACCTAAATCGAGCCGAACCAAACCCTTAATGGACTGGTTTCGGATCAAGGACATCTCCCACGGATTCCCTCTCTCTCTCTCTCTCTCTCTCTCCTTCTTTTCCTTCCTTCTCATGCCCTCACTTCACTCATGTATCTCTCTCACACAGAATCTCACTTTCCTTATTTTTCTCTCCTAATCCAATTCCATTTCTTTTCCTCAGGCACCCCTCTTTCTCCTATATAGCTCTCTCTCGATCCTTCTCCTTTTGAGCCACTCTTCACACTCGTTCTCTAGGACATACGCTGCCTATATTAACCTTTGGCACATATTATCCCGTGCTGGTTTTTCTTTCCTTTTTTCACAGTTCTCCCTTCTTGTGGATGGATTTTTCTAGAAAGCATTGCACATAGATCATTGCCACTAGATTGAGGTTCCATCACCACCGTCATCATTGCTGCCCTTTGTTCATTCGCACCATAAGCGGCTAAGTCCCCTCTCTATCCTTAGGTTTAGATGAAGTTTTGTTTCATTATTATTGAATTTCTGATTGTAACATAGACTTGATTGTTTGATGTTAAGGACCCCTCTTATTGTGGATGATTTTTAATAATTAAAGTAGTTTAGAATACTTGTCTCTATGGTTTATTTATTCTATTCAAACAATGATATTTTATGTTGACTTTTGGCGAACACTAGTGATAGCCTTTAACCAATCAGACTAAGCATGCTAAGCGAAAGCAATAGACAATAGTGCTTGACATGATAGGTTATGCTTATGATAGCTAGAGATTATATTTTTGTAGTTGCATTGGAACTTATAATTTCAGTGAACCGAAGTATGAACCAGAGACTAGTAATAATACCAAAATGGATTCAAGACCTAAGGGTAGCTTCTTCTCATTAATTCTTATCTTTAATTGGCTTACTTAGTTTTAGTTTGAATTCTGAATTTTACAAATTTGATTTTCAAAGCAACATCCATCTCAATCTTAGTAAATTTAGCCTTTCAATTATCTGTAGTGACCTCTTTCTTACCACTATCTCATAGTTTAGTTAGAGTTTATTTTGATTAGTTCACGGCAGTGATCAATTACATTCTTTTGGTTGTCCCCAAATAATTGGGCTCAACTTTATGAAAGTTTCAAAAGAAGGATGTTCGAGGATAAATGCAATTTTCTCCCTTTTTTGCTATTTCTCCAAATGTTTCCACCATAATTTCTTGCATCAAATCAGTAGCCTCAACAATAAGGCCCTATTCTTCCTTAACCTTTGCAAGTTTCTTGATCAATCTTGCTCTCTCTATCGCAACATATATTCTCCCAACGATTACCAGAAAAAGAAGTTCTTCCCCAAGGACATCACCTATCTAATTCTAAGTAGGCGTCATCGGTCATTCCTATTGAATTTTAAATAATAATAATAATAATAATAGTAATAGTAATAATAATTCCCACTGAATTACAATCCATCATTCATGTCATTGGAGCTTCTCTTCTTGCTTCCACTAACAATAGCATGGGCACTACTAGATTTTGGTGTGTCAACTAGCTTATGGAGCTTGAAAGGAACCAATGCATGCTTCTTGATGAATTTATAGAATGCCACCATCGTCCTATCAATAATAGTTCATGTCGAGTTCGTATTCAAGTGAATAAAGTAGCACATTTATGCTAAAAATATAATTAAATAATCCAAATGTTCTTGATCAAAATAATAGCAATTTGATAAATAATGTTTTTTAATTATTATTATTATTATTATTATTATTATTTTGAAATGTTGTTATATTCTTTAAACCATAGCCTTTGGTTTGTTGTTGTTACTTATTTATTAGGTGATTTGATTTAGAATATATTGTGTATTTTTCACTTTTTTTATTGGTAGTAGTTAGCACAAAAAATGTCAAAACAACCTATCTCTATCGAAGATATTGAGGAGGAGCCTTGTCTTGATCTTAATGTTGATGACGATTCTAATGATGAACTTGAATTACCTAAAGAATGATCAACTATAGTAACTACTGCAAGTACAATAGCTTCAAATAACAAAAGGAGAAAAAGAAATGTGAGGGATGAATTTAAACCACTTGATGGTAAAGATTATGAAGATGCGAGGGATAAAGCTGAATGTAAGAAATGTGGACAAGTGTATGATGCTGACACTAGCATTAATGGAACCGATCGCCTTAGAAGACATCTTCGGATTTACCCAAAACGAGATAAAAAAGATATTGAACAAATGATTATTGCTATTAATGGAGGAAAAATGGGTATTAGAGATAAAAAGGTTGATCAGAACATTGTACGCAACGTCACTTGACTCATTATCAGACATGAATTGCCTTTAACTTTTGTTGAATATGAGGAGGTTAGGGAATTAATCACCTTTCTTTTTTCCTGAGTACTTCCATATCATTCGGAACACACAAACGTCTGATATTTTAAAGTTATATGATATGGAGTATAATAGAATCAAGGGTTTACTTACATCCTTAAATGGGAGGATATCTTTAGTTAGTGATTTGTGGACATCCATCACCAATGATGGATATATTTCTTTGGCTACCCATTATATGGATAAGGATTGGATTTTGCAGAAAAAAATATTGCAGTTTTGTACAATGCTGCCTCCACATTCTGTTATATATATCTCAGAAATGGTTTCAAAATTTTTGTCCAAATGGGGCTTTGAAAAAAAAAAATTCAATACTATGGACAATGCTAGTGTAAATACTTCTTTTGTTGAATTCTTAAGGAGAAGACTGAATTTGAAGAAATCTCTTTTGTGTGATTGTGCTTTCTTTCAAAATCGTTGTAGTGCACATATCTTAAATCTCATTGTACAAGATGGATTGAAGTGCATAGATGATTGTATTATTAGTTCGTGCTAGTGTTGGTTATGTGAAAGCATCCCAAGCAAGAAAGGTGAGCTTTTTGGAATGGTGTAAACTAGTGGGAATAGAAACTAGTAAGGGTTTGCATGTCGATGTTTGTACGGGATAGAACTCAACCTATCACATGCTTGAGTCTACCTTGTTTTATCGAAGAGGATTTGAGCAGCTTCAGTAAATGGACCCCCCACTATAAGACTTGTCTTGATTCTAAACAATGGCCAAAGATTGAAAAACTAATGAGTTTTTTGTAGCCCTTTAATGAAATTACAATTTTTCTCTCTGGTTCCAAGTGTCCCATTGCAAATCTATATTTTTCTAACGTGTGGGAGATCTACCAAGTTTATTTGGAAGAGGCATCAATGAAGAAATTTTAATAAAGGGAATGGTTGTGGAAATGAAGAAGAAATTTGATAAGTATTGGAGTCAGTATAGTGTGATGTTGGTCATTGCCTTAGTGTTTGACCCTCGCTACAAGCTTGGATTTGTGAATTGGGCATTTAAAAAACTTTCTTCCGTTGACCCAAACTCATTGAGATTTCTAGTACCGTGAAAAGTGCATTGTATACGCTATTTAATGAGTACAAGAGCATGAATTTAAGTGGTATTGAGTCTTCTACAACTTTATTAAATCAAGCATGGACATCTAGATCTCGTCGAAATATAGTGGCACATACATTCAACATTTTGTAACTTTATTAGTTTTTTATTTACAAGTTTATATAGTCATGAAGGCTAAATACTAACTACTTGTACTTTGTATTTTTCATATGTTCCGTTAGAATTTACGACATTTGAGATTGCTGAAGTTGACGATGGATCTAAATTACAACTAGATGTATATCTAGATGAACCAAGCCCCCATTCAGTGATGATATCAATGGGTTTGATGTGTTATCATTTTGGATGTCAAATTGGATAAGGTATCTAGATGTGGCTCGAATGGCTTGCGATGTATTAGCTATTCTAGTTTCAAGGTTGCCTCGGAGTCTGCTTTAGCACAGTGGATCATGTTATTGACAAGTATTGGAGTAAGCTACTGCCCACCAATGCTGAAACATTGATTCATCTTTGAGATTGGATGTTTGATTTAGATTTCAGAGGTGATTTCCGTTCACCTATTTTTTTATTTGTACCTAACTTAGTTACCAAGTCTATTAATAATTACTGCTTAATTGTATTTCTCCTACAACTAAGCCTGCTGATGATGCCATTGACATAGCCGATGCAGTAAAAGATGTGTTGTTAATGCCAAACAGTGAAAAGGGGTGTTGATATGGGCTTGTTCTTCTTACTCTAATGTGTAGTGGAGAATGGTACCAATCAATCTTATTCTCAAACCTCAACATATGCTAGTTCTTATCTTTATAAATTGTGGCTGATTGATTCTTTTTTCATTTTTTTTTTTGCGTAGATTTTAACTTATGAGAATAAGAGTGAACAATGGCTGATTTTATTTAATAGATGAATGGATCATCTGATGGATAATTGGATATTATAATTTTCAATTTCTTAAAATGTTTTAACTTGTGAGAATGAGAGTGAACAATGGCAGAATTTTTATTTTTCTGATGAAAGAGCAATTGTTGAATTCATTCAATAGATGGTTGGATCATAGATATTATAATTTTCAAATTTTTTTTAAAGGTTTTAACTTGTTAGACTTGATGTAATTTCTTACTTTATTTTCTTTTTTCTTTTAAAGTAGCTTCTTACATCCAATTTTTTTTTTTTTTTTCTATCAGATTAAATTCTTTACATGTAGATGAATGACTTGGTTTGTTGATCTTCTTTGAGTATGTGAAAAGAGCTAAAATGAAACAAAACCGGTGTTAGTCCAATACTAAAAAACCAAAATAATCCAAAACCAAATCAGACCGAGATCAAAACCGACCGAAAACCGAAATTGCTTAATGGTTTAGTTTCAGTCTCACACATTCTTAGACTGAAACCGATTCAAACTCACCGAAACCCACTCTCATTTTGCTAAACTTAGGGTTGTATTTGG
>NC_056570.1:5332315-5369969 GCF_013358625.1 Macadamia integrifolia
AGAGGGGCATCGTGCCCAAGGAGTAGGGATGTGCAAGGGACAGAAATGAAGAGGAAGGGGTTGTGCCAGAGGGATGCAGATATGCCGGGACAGAAGCAAAGAGGGGGTTGTGAAGGGAAGAGAAACATAGAGGAGGTGTGGGGATGTGGAACATGTGAGGGACACAATGAATTTCAGATTTGTGAGAGAAAAGTAGAGCAAAAAAAAAAAAAAAAAAAAGTGATGAATTTCAGATTTGTACGAGGGACATAATGAATAGTGATTCAATTTAGTTTTGGTGTTTCAAATTACATAGTATATATTGTATGGGAAAAGGCTGGGCACATTGCTAGCCTTGCCCCTCCTGTATGATACCCATCCAGTGACCCCATTGATGCTACTCGCTAGCTTACAACGTACGGGCTTGGTGTGCCTATCCCTCTTCCATATAGTATATATCATCTTCGTTTCAACCTTTGTTTGTGTGTGGAAGAAACACCACCCTTTTTCTTCCATTTTAATTGTTAAATAATTTATTTATTTGTTTATATTAAATAATAAATTTTATTTTACAATCAAATATCAATGGAACTTCTTTTTTTTCCTTTCCTTTTTCTTTTTTTGACGTCCAAACACAATATTAAAGAAATTGGGAAGGATTTAAATATGGAAAAAGGCTCAACATGCCATTGGGTTGCCCAACCATATGTCAACCTCTTTTCCCCTCCTAGTGAAATAATTTGTCACACCCCATTCACACAGAATCGGATCGATGATTGGGCTAACACCTGTTAACCCAAAACCTACCAGGATCATTTGACGCAATAGCCACTACACAGCATACACACAACTACAGATAGTAAAGAATGTATTTTAGCGGAAGTCTTACTTGTATGTACCTGTAAATACCCCAATACTCTTGATACCCAAATTGTATTACATAATACATTTACATGTAGGCCCGTAGGCATGACATATACAAAAAAATTATAATTTAGACATCCAGAGCACAAAATGGGTAACATTACAAAATAATCAAAAAGAATCCCGAGTACGTATCTAAGTTGCTATCTTGCAACACAACTCTCACACGGGCACTGGGCCCTGTGCCCAAGATCTTCAGGGACCCACTAGTCCTCAGCTAAAAACTCTACCATGGGTCCCCGCTCTAGCTCTTTGGCCGGATAACGTGCAAGATCATCTAAAAATGGTGTGCACGTGGGATGAGCTCACTAACCGAATAAGTGAAAAGAAAGACCAAGTGATCATTCACAATACAAATGCACCTATATGTATGCAAGTCCATTATTTTAACCTAGATCACTTAAACAACACATCTAAGTCATAAGTCATGTGCTACTCACAACCACAGTGCACATATGCTACAGGTACGAGTCGTGAACTCCATCCCGCGATACGCCCATAGGGTTGTCGGAGAAGGCCAGCCGTGGGTACCAAAAATTTAAATTGGGCCTTGCCCTGCATTAAAGTAAAATGGGTTTTGCCCTGCATTAAAGTAAACTGGGTCTTGCCCTACATTAAAGTAAAAGCAGTACGATTGGCCCTCTGATTATATCACCAAAGTTGTTGACCATCCTAGTGATCGACCAGGCGTAATTCTAAACGCCATCGTTGGTACACAACCTCAAGCATCCCACAATGATATACCCAATACCTAAACCCCTACTAAGAAGGGTCATAGCACAAGGATAATGTCATTCATAACCGCATGCTTCTATATGTGATAATACGAATGTATAGTGCCACCGCATCCCATTCCACAGGCCACTAATGCATTCGTTTCTAAGCCGACTATGGCATCTAGTCTAGCAATGCATCAAAATCGATTATTTAAAATCATTCATCTCATAATCAAAGCAACGATAAGCATTTATCAGTTAAAGATTTCAATATAACAAGTCATAAATGAATTTCATAATGCACAAGACAATGCATGTGAATGGCATTCGTGGATGACTAGTCTACACACATAAATGAAATGATAACATGGCTAGTCTACAACAATAATGGAATGATGCAAAAACACTCAAAAAATAAAGTTAATGTCCTCTTCCCACTTACTTAGTTGTGTACAATGATCACCCTTGGTACAAGGAAGATCCGGCGTGCGATGACGTGAGTTTTTAGTATAACCTATCACAAAGAGGTCGAGCTTAGTATATCTCCACTTTAGGTTCAAAACCAACGAAGTACGATGATCCCAACGCGGTTAGAATCACCATAGGAGGTTGCCTGACAAATTTGGGCCCAATCGAAACCCGATGGGTCGGATTGATAGGTCAACCAACGGGTGAGGTACCTGCCAGTCCTTGCCTGTCGCTCAACCCAAGGACTCTGCCTAGAGCAGTTGGCCAGGTGCCAATCAGTCCTTGCTTACCGCTTGACTCAAGGACTCTGCCTGGACTAGCGGGTCAGGTGCCTACTGGTCCTTGCTCACTGATTGAGCCAAAATCCCAACTAGGACAGGAAAGCTCCAGATTGGTGGGTCCGACCACTTCCAGGGCACCCACCAATCAAAACTGAGATTTTGCTGTTCACTTCCATTCTTCATCCTACTTTGGGAAGACCTCAAGGGATCGATTTGATCGCATATTCCACACATTTAAGGTCCCATCTTGTGATTCTAACTTAGATCTAGGGTCGATTCAAAGTCTTAAGCATGGATCTTACCTCTTTGTTCAAGAACACCTTCAAAAACCCCAAATCTCTTTTGTAGCTCAATAAATAACCAAATGCTTTCCAAATCTTACGATTTCTTCCTCTAAAACCTTCAAAACAACATGCAGGCCTTTCATTAAACCTTAGATTTGTATTCTCAAGTGGGATTAACAAGAGCTAAAGGATTTCTACCTGAATTATAGGGTTTCACTTAGGGTTTCTTGAGGGTTTAAGAAATATAGCTTTTACTCAGCTCAAATCGTAGATCCCAAGGTGAGGATCACTTTTCTGGTGTCGAATTTAAAAGATCAAACCCTGGCGATGCACAACGAGCATCTTTTTCCCCATTTCTTCCTTCTTCTTCCCTTCTCTTCCCTTTGTTTCTCTCCCCTCTTTACTTTTCTCACCTACCTTGTAAGGCAATAAATGAGGAAAAAGAAAACTAATAAATGCTATTTATACTTGGGTCAAAATATCTAATGACCAGAGTGGTAGGTCGCATTGGTGGGTCCGACCAACCTATGACCAACCACCAGTCGGTCGAAACTTAGCTGATTAATTTGGGATTTCAATGGGGCTCAACCCCGATATGTATCTCACTCTTGGTAATTGACCAAAATGCGTACTCGACACAAAATATGGCTACGTACCTTTATTATGCTTACATGGACTTGTGATACGTGCAAGTGCACGGCTTAGGCATGCAAACTTCACTAGGCACTGACTCTGACTCATCTGGCCAACCTGAGTTTAAAGTCACCATTGCCATCATGTTCCATAGGGCACCTGACTCAGCTCGCTCGAGTTCCAGTCCTACAAGGCCAAACCAAACCAACCGAGTAATTAGACTGGGTTTAGAAAGTAGGGTATCACATTTTCCCCCTTTTTAATAATTTCATCCTCGAAATTGTAGTACCTGGTAGTCCAAAAAGATGACGATACTTGGCCTAGATGTCATCTTCTTTCTCCCAGGATGCTTCCTCAAGCGAATGATTGGCCCACCGGATTTTCACAAAAGTGATGGAGTGATTGCAAAGGGTCTTTAACTTCTGGTATAGGATTTCAACAGGATGTTCTTCTTAGGTCATATCAGCTTCTAAATGTTCAGGTTCGATGGGCAGCACATGTGAAGGATCATGGATGTACCGCTTCAGCATAGACACGTGGAACACATTATGAACTTTGTTGAGGGAAGGCGGAAGAGCCAACATATACGCTACGAAGCCAACTCGAGCCAAGAATTCAAATGGGCCAATATACCTCGGACTTAGCTTGCCCTTTCCTATGGAATCTATGCAACCCTTGGGTAGGAGAGATTTTGAGGAACACCTTCTCCCCCTCTTAGAATTCACTGTCTTTCTTGAGGTTGTCTGCATAGCTCTTTTGGCATGATTGGGCTGCCTTAATCCTCTCTTGAATGAAATTGACCTTGTCACATATCATTTGTATCATTTCAAGTCCAAGCATCAGTCGCTTACCTTCTTCATCCCAATATAGGGGTGTTCTGCACTTCTTGCCATACAATGCCTCATATGGAGCCATCTCAATTATGGCTTGATAGCTATTATTATAAGCAAACTCCATAAGAGGTATGTACTCTTTCTAACTGCCACTCATTTCCATTACACAGGCCCTGAGCATGTCTTCCAGTATTTGTATGGTTCGTTTCAATTGCCCATCGGTCTATGGATAGAAAGCAGTACTCAGATTCACTTGTGTTCCCAAGGCATACTGGAGACTGTTCCAGAATCTAGTTGTAAATCTCAGGTCTCTATCTGACATAATGCTTACTGGTACTCCATGTAAATAGACTATGTGTCACACCCCACTCCCAGTAGACCCGACTGATCATTAGGAATACCGACGGTGTGAGTAAGACATGTACCTGTCTCACAAACCTACCAAGATCTCTGATAGCAATACCTTAACATTTTCACAATCTCACAACACAAACCAACATAAGCAGTGGAATCAGAGTATAGTAGCGAAATTATAAATGAAATGGAAAAACATCTAATGGTAATATAATAGCAATAACCGAGTTATTCTATTACATTCATCTATGACATATAATATAATCTCAAGAAAATATACAATCCACAACTATATCTAAAAGTATCAAAATATGATGTACAATCTCATGGTGCAGCGTAAGCACAGTGATCGCAAGCACAGTCCTGATCGTGCTCCTCTGCTTTTGGCATCCACTAATCGCTCACACCATACTCTGACCCAGAAGATACTGGGTCACCCACCATTGGCACCACAGTAACTGCATCATCATCTAAAAAGGGGTGTATACGTGGGGTGAGCTTTCCAACTCACTCAGTGAGGGGTAGGGTCAAACACGTCCAAGCAAGACGATAGCAATATTAATTTATGATGCTCATGATGCAGTTCATTTGTTTATTATCCACCAAACAATACAAACTAAGTCCGATGAATTCTACTACAACACATTAGGCTGTATCCCTCATCTCAGAAACGACATCGACTACGCAGTGATACAAATCCTAACCGTGATTAGAAGCCTGTAGGTCCCCGTATGCGTTCATGGGTCACCCAAAAAACCTCTGATAACCCCCTCCTGGTAGTCATGACACTGGTAACACATCGGCCACGCTAGATAGGTTCCTGCCTCTAGCAACAATCACATCGTACCACGAGAGTGGCACTTTAGAAAGGTTCATCAAACATACCACAATGGGTAATCCAACATCTCAACCCCTGTTGGCAAGGGTGCGTAGCATAGTGAGTGATACTTAACCACATATATACTATATGCCTTTATAATGATACAATTAGCATGGATTACACGATATCGGAGAGACCTCGGCCACAAAGTGTAATCCATCTCCAAATACAATCCTGGGTACACGATACCAGAGAGACCTTGGCCACAAAGTATAACCCGAGATCGTTTACCTAATCTAGTATGTAAATAACATTTTGAGTATGGACTACGCAACACAAGCAAGACCTCGCCACAAAGCGTATCCATTTCTAAATGTAGTCCCGGGGTACACGATACCAGAGAGACCTTTGCCACAAAGTGTAGCCCGTGACTACAACTAACTTAATGCACATAATCAATGCATGAATGCAACATGCATACAGCAATCACCGCATCGGTACCACCTCAGTCACGCTAGATTCTGTCTCACACACACACCCATCCAAACACATAAAGATCATGATACAGGTACCACCTCAGCCACACCGGATCCTATCATACATTTCCATACAATTCATATCATGATCGTAAAATGACAATTTCAATTAAACATATAATTTCAAACATGTGAGAAATTAAATAATTAATAAAAATTTCAAAAATAAACATTGTCCATCCCTCATCTGTTTTATGATCAATCGTGTTTGGGTTCAAGTATGATCATCGATCGATCAATTCGATTCTGGATTTGGGGCACATGTGCATCATTGTCCTAGACATAAGGGAATCGTACATCAGTATGCATTGAAAACATTGGGAGGGACCCACAGAGGTCACCCCCCAAAATGTACAAACACTGTCCCTAAGTGACAGTACTGTCATCGAAAACAACCACCAGAAATAGGGTATTTTCACTAGAAATATCAGACCTATTTTCAGTGGAGATGACAGAGAGCACATTAGGCTCCATGTCCATTGGAAATATACCACCTGAAACAGCCCCAGTGGATCCGGTGGATTGTTTTCGGTGGAGGTATAGGGCAGTCCAACAATTTGGGGCTTTTCGGCTCGGGCCCGATTACCAGGATTTGTTCCATAAAGTTTGTAGGAAATATCCCTACATCATTCTAATCCAATAAAATTCCATTTTCATCGAGCCATTTTGGAGATACGTTGATCAAATGATCGAAACGCTAGTTGATCTTTTGGCATTACATTTTGCCAAAGCTCATTGGGCTTGGTTCGAGCTCGACAACAACACCAAGAAGGTAGAACACCCATCCCACAACCATAACATGGTGTGTACACCAGGGTTCCATCCATACCTAGCTTTGTCTAGGTCAAAATGAATAGAGAGAGTGGCATGGGAGGTTGTACTTACCTCTAGCAGCGATTCCGGTAATAAGGCAACAGTCGGCACCAAGTAGGCCTTCAATCCCCTTCTCCTTCCTCTTCTTCTTCTTCCTCTCATCTTTCTCTCCTCTCCTACATTAGGCGCAAGGGAAATGAGGAAATGAATCCTCATTTCCCAACTTATAACTTAAGTTGGGCCTAAGGATCTATTTAGTTTGGGCCTCTTTTGAACCAATCGGATTAAAATGAGTTTTGGGGCACGAGGACCCGCACATTTAGGTCCATAAGGTGTTCACATCAAGAGAAAGGTATGGAGGATGATTTGGGATCATCCGGTACATTTATGATACTAGTGGCGGGACCCATGGGCATCAGAACCTCGACAGCAGCCAGTGGACCCATAAAAAATAGGCACCGGATTCATGCCCAGGCTGCTTCCAGTGGCTTGTTTCCGGTGGTCAAGACAACTTGCTATCTTGGAAGCTTGTTGTCCCATGGTTGTCCTCACATGGGTGGCTGCCCTCGGACATACTCAAGGCCTTTCGAAAATTATAATGCGTGCCAGAAATCAAGTGTGGGGAGTTGGGTTACTTACCGTCTGGGATCGGAAGGTATGAATCCCCTCCAGTTAGATAGGCATGCAATACACAAACATGTGGGCTCATCTCTACCACTTCAACATTACGCAGTCGTGAGCCAAAATCTGATCGTACTTCCGATCTCTAATCCGAGGCCTATCACAACATTTCAAATTTTACCGGATTAGGGCACAGGTGTAACATCACCCCCACCTTATAAGAATTTTATCCTCGAAATTGAACGTACTTGGAAAATCAAACAATCCACTGCTTCATCATTTCATCTTCTCGCTCCTAGGATGCCTCCTTTTTGGGGTGGTTCATCAATTTCACCTTGACGTAGGAAACAGTGCGGTTGTGAAGAACATGGTCCTTTTGGTCAATGATCTTCTTCAAAAACTCCACGTAGGAAAAATCCTCGTCCAACTCACAAGGTATATAAGTCAAGACATGAGTGGGGTCGGGAATGTACTTCCTCAACATAGATAAGTGAAAGACATCGTGTGTACCTTCCAACTCTGGCGGAAAGCTATCCGATAAGCCACTAGTCCGATCCTCTCTAGTACATCATATGGTCCCATAAACCTTGGATTGAGCTTCCCCTTCTTATCGAACTGCATCGCCCCTTTAACTGGGGAGATCTGTAAGAAGAACTTATCTCCAACACCAAACTCCAGATGTTTCCTCCTAAAATCTGCGTAGTTTTTCTACCTGGATTGAGGTCCCTTGATCCTTTCTCTGATCACATTCACTTTCTCACTAGTAGCCTGTATCAAGTCCGGACCCAAAATATACCACTCACCAACCTCATCCCAATAGAGTGGAGTCTGGCATTTCCTGCCATACTGTGCCTCGAATGGGGACATCCCGATGGTGGCCTAATAACTGTTGTTATAGGAGAACTCAATAAAGGAAATGTGCTCATCCCAACTATAACTCATATCCAAGGCACATGCTCGAAGTAGGTCCTCCAATGTCTGAATAGTCCTCTCCGATTGACCATCGATCTGAGGGTGAAAGGCAGTGCCAAAATCCAACTATGTGCCCATAGCCTTCCACACACATGTCCAAAACTTAGAAGTGAACCTGGGATCTCGATCAGAGATGATACTAACTGGTCCACCATGCAAGCTGATGATGTTATCGACATACAACTTGGCCAACTTGTCCATATAAAATGTAACCTTGTTTGGAATAAAGTGACCTGCTTTGGTCAAGCGGTCCACAACTACCCAAATGGCATCTATACCCTTCTGTGTATGGGGTAGGCCTGTGACGAAGTCCATGGTAATATTCTCCCATTTCCACTCTGGAATAGGTGTGGACTGTAATAACCCATGGGGCCTCTGTCTCTCAGCCTTGACTTGCTGGCATGTGAGGCATATAGACACATACGTGGCCACATCATTCTTCATTCCTTTCCACTAGTAGGAGCCCTTGAGGTCCTTGTACATTTTAGTGCTACTGGGTTGAATGGAGTATGGAGAGCTATGTGCCTCTCTCAAAACTATCTTGCAAATCACCATCACTGGGCACACACAACCTCCCTTTCAACTTAAGGATCCCGCTTTCAGTCACCGAGAAGTCTGGGTCCTTTTGGGTTCCTTCCTGGCACTCTGCTATCAGCTTCTGCAGCTTTGTATCAATAACCTGAGCTGCAATGATCCTATCCACCAGACTAGGTTGTACCACCAATGCCGATAGTGACAAGGTGACACCCTCTACTAACAGCTCCAAGTCTAGCTTTGTGACCTCCTCTAGGAGATACTCATTGGTGGTCAGTGATGCCAGAGTCAGTGGCTCGAATTTCTGACTAAGTGCATCAGCTACCACATTGGCCTTTCTTGGGTGATAGTGGATAGTACAATCATAATACTTCATCAGCTCTAACCAACGCCTCTGCCTCATATTGAGCTCTTTCTGGGTGAAGAAGTACTTGAGGCTCTTATGGTCATTGAAGATCTCACTCTTCTCACCATACAGGTAGTGTCTCCAGATTTTCAATGCAAAAATCACTCCTGCTAACTTTAAATCATGGGTGGGGTAGTTCTTCTCATAATCCTTCAACTAACGGGATGCATAGGCAATGACTTTCCTGTAATGCATCAATACGCAACCCAATCCCAGCTTGGAGGCATCACTATACACAACCATACCACTTGTACCAGTCAGAATAGTCAGAACTGTAGCTGATACCAACCTTGGCCTTAGCTCTTTGAAGCTTTTCTCACAAGCATCAGACCACTCAAATTTTACACCCTTCAGTGTGAGCCGGGTCATTGGGGTAGCAATGCGAGAGAAGTTCTCGATAAAATTCCTATAGTATCCGACCAATCCTAAAAAAATACGTATGTCTACTACACTCTTTGGAGTCTCCCATTCTAGTATTGCCTTCACCTTACCTGGGTCCATCTCTATACCCTTAGTTGAAACAATGTGGCCTGGGAATTCCACCTGTGACAAACCAAACTCGCACTTGCTGAGTTTGGCATAGAGTTACTTCTCTCGCAGCCATTGCAGTACCAACCCCAGGTAAATAACATGTTCCTCTGCATTCTTGGAGTAGACCAATATGTCATCAATGAATACTATCACAAACTTGTCTAAGACATCCTGGAATACCTGATTCATCAAATCCATAAACGCAACCGGTGCTTTAGTCAACCCAAATGACATTACCAAGAATTCAATATGTCCATCCCTTAATCTAAAGGCTTTCTTACTGACATCACTATCTTTGATCCTGAGCTGGTGGTAGCCCGATCTACGGTCGATCTTGGAGAACACCTTGGCACCCTACAACTGATGAAATAAATCATCTATCCTTAGCAAAAGATATCGGTTCTTGATGGTTATCCTATTAAGCTCCCGGTAATCAATGCATAATCTCATACTTCTATCGTTCTTCTTAACGGAAAACATCCGGTGCTCCCCATGGAGACACACTAGGTCTAATAAATCCCTTCTTTAGAAAGTCTTGAAGTTGCACCTACAATTCCTTCAACTCTGTGGGGGCCATGCGGTAAGGGGCCTTTGACACGAGTGCCGAACCTGGGAGTAGGTCTATAGCAAACTTTATCTCTCGGTCCAGTGACAAGCCTATCAAGTCATCCGAGAATACATCGAAAAATTCCCTCACCACATCTAGCTTAGTCAATGGCCTAATCTTTATCTCAGTATCCATCATAGATGCTAAGTAGTCTTGACACCTCTTATCTAGTAACTTCTTCATCTGGAGTGCGGATATAATAACTTTCTTGGGTTTCTTGGGCTTATCCCCCTAGAACACAAACTCATCATCATCATGAGGTCTGAAAATGATAGCCTTCTTTGCACATAGCACACTGGCTTGGTATACGGACAACCAGTCCATTTTTAAAATCACATCGAAGTCAGTCATATCTAACTCGATCAAGAGAGCATTCAACTCATGGTCACCTATGCTCACTGGACAAGGCTCATAGACATAGTTCAAATCCACCACACTTCCTGTAGGGGTGCTCATAGCCAAACATTGAGTCGATCCCTTAGGTGGAATTCTCATCTTCTTCGCAAATGCTGATGATACAAATGAATGTGAAACTCCTGAGTCAAATAACACATGTGCAAACAATAATGATATCAATAACGTACCTGTCACCACACCAGGGGCAGCCTCAGCATCTTCTGTAGTCATAGCAAACACTCTGTCCTATGGTCTCTGGCCCTGTAGGGGTTGTGCTGGCCTAGGGGCTGAATATATCTGTTGGGGCCTAGGTGGCATAGTGTAGTGTGTATCGCCTGGCCTTTGGTGGGGGCATGTCCTCGCTATGTGGCCCAGCTGATCACAATGAAAACATCTCGGGCCTGATCCCGAAGACTGAGATACAACACTAGATCGGGAGGACTGGGAAGTCTGACTAGCATCGGGCCTCCTAAATTACACTGGAGTTGGGTTGGTGTAGGACACTTGAAAAGGTTTGCTGCCTCCCCTAGAATCAGTTGACCCTATTGGCCTCTTTCCCATCCCTTGTTGAGCAGTGTAGTTATCCCTATGCCGGTCCTCAATAGATTTGGCCACTTGGACCACCTCAGCATAGGTTTATACTTTCAACCCCATAATGGTTGACCCAGTACTTGGCCTCAACCCTTTCTCAAACTTCTTTGCCTTGGCTCTATCACCTCTCAGATGCTCAGGAGCAAAATAGAATAGCTCCTCGAAGTGCTGTTGTTACTCGAGCACCGATTGGGGACCTTGAATCAACTGAGAGAACTCACTCTCTCTCCTATCCCAGGAGCTTTTCAGAAAATAGTTCTCAAAGAAGGCCCCTTTGAAATCTGCCCAAGTAGGGTTCGGGTTACTAGGCCTCAAAATAGGCTTGGTGGAAACCACCAATCATCTGCTTTATTTTGTAACTGATAGCCCGCACACAAAATTTTTTACTCGTCGGTGCAGCGCATCAGTCTAAAAACCTTCTCCATTCCACCAATCCAACTTGATGGATACAACGGGTCTGTCCAGCCCTCTACATGGGCTTAAGCTTGCTCCGACATAGAATCTTACACATGCCCATGCACCTGTGCCCCACTAGATGTTTGAAGGGTAGCTGATCCAGCGGGTATTGGAATGGGTGCCGGTGGAGTAGGAGGTGCAGATGGTGCATTGCGGGCTTCCATTACCACATGGATTCTATTATCGATCCTGGCCATAAACTGATTTTGTCTTTCTTCCACTTCGCTCATCATATTATTCATAATGGATGCCACATCTTGGGCCGTAAATACAGGCGAGCCAGTGTTGTATTATGGGGTCTACCCTAATTCCGTGTAGGGGAAGCGAGAGGTGACAGACATGATTGGGATTGGGATCGAGTGTTCCGGCGTGACATGATTCTTGTGAAGAAATCAGATTAGTACACATGCATAAACAAGGTTGCATGTAATTGGAACACACGCATACACAGTGGGTCCCACACATACACAATTAGCAAAATTAGGGTTAGGGCATGTATAAATGGGGTCCACACATCAAAATCCGATCGCACACGTATCCCAAAGAGACACACCATTAAAGGAACCGAAATAAAACCTTAGATTTGAAAAAATAAAATGACCTATTTTCCAAAAGAGTCCACCGAAAAAAGGGGGTCAAATCATCAAAAATATGGTTTAATCCATTGAAAATATCAGTGGTATTTTCGGTGAGCAAAACAGAGGCCAAATTTCAACTTTTCTTTTCACTGAAAACAGGCATCGGAAGCATGCCCAGTGTTTTCAATGGCTTGTTTCCAGTAGCACCAAATTGTCTTTAAATAGGCTTGGGTCTTGGGTTATTCACATAAAACCCTATTTACTCTTATGAGAATGGTGTGGAAACGGCCAAGGAGTCTTTTGCTACCCATTCCCTACCTTCCTTGTGCTATTTCATGATCGATTGGAGCTGCATTCGCATCCAAGGTATGTTTTCTCTCTCTGTAACATAGTTTTTGTGATTTTCTTCTCTGTGGGTTTTACATCCAGCCATGTAACTAGGTTTTACATTCCAAGTCCTTAGGAATCATCTTGCAACAATGTCTGGATGCCGTGTATGTACCCGACGTGTTATTATACAAGAGGAGCAAGACGCCACTGAGCAGGTCAACCCAATCTTGTTCCGTTTGTGGTTGAGAAAGACCTTTGGGAGTTCTTTGAGCACAGTAACGTCGACCCAGGAGTCTATGTGAGGACCAACGACTTCTGGGCATTCCGTCTTCATCAACGATTTGAGGAGATCGGGTGGTACAACATCTTGAAACCCAACAGATTCTACCACCCCACATTGGTCAGGCTATTCTACTCCAACATGGAATGCGTGAACTGGGGCACCGAAGAGATGCGGATCACCTCCTATGTGAAGGGGGTGGAGATCTCCTTTGACATGGGGTAGTTGACCAGTATGCTGATGGTTAGCAATGCCGATAACCTAGTGTACTGCCCACCTCGAACTCCAATATATGAATTTCAAAGTCCGAATACCTTTCAGGAGATCGATGATATGCTGACTAAGGAAGCCAAGGGATTGAACCATTCAGTCAACTATTGTTCTACTCCAAAGGTGGTCTACCGTGCGATTCATCTGAATGTGCTCCCCACTTACAAACATTATAATGAGGTATTCGCCCTGCAAGCCTATGTGACATATTGTGTGTACATGGGGGTGCAGATACGTCTGCCTTACCTCTTAATGTGGACTATGGTAATTCGATTTGAGGGGCAGGATCACCAAGTAGAGAACCTATGCTATGGGAGGATATTGACTGACATCTTTCGCCGCTTTGGGGTGGACTTGGAGGGTGAGGCACACTTGGGTGAAGAAGTCACAGACTTCAACCAAGACTCGTTGAGGAAGATGACCTTAGATCTGAGGGAGGTGACACCTATCCCAGGAGAGGGTTAGCAGCCTATGAAGGTAGAGGATGGTGGTGCCGGTGATGTTGGTGTAGGAGGAGAAGCTGTTGGGGTTGGTGGGGCTCCACCACCTGATCCCCAGGCTATGGGTTCTATAGCGGCTTCTACATCTCAGAGCACTAAGGGTGCGAGGCCTATGATCTCAATAATTTTATGGCCCATCTGGACACCACTTTGTCACTGATGAGGAGCATAGATGGCTGTCTCGAGAGCATGGACAGGACCTATTGTCTTATGGACAACAGAGTGGCCTCCCTAGAGGCACAGATGCAGGCGATGGTCTTCCATCTCGATATTCCGGTGCCTCCTCTAGGAAGGCATGGTTCGAACTAGGCTCAAGGCCAAGAACAGAACTAGCAACAGCAGCAGCAAGAGTAGTGGCATGTTTGCCAATGTAGCCTTTAGGATTTCCATTTCTATGTTTTTATTTGAGTTTGATGTTTTTAGGTTTAGTTGAACTTTTACATTATGTCAATTGCTTCAATTATTTAATTTCATAGACTTAGGCTAGTTAGGATTTCCTGTTTTTCGTACTTTAATTTTATAAAAAGTGTAAGTCGTGTATTCAAGTTCTTTATTATAATGAAACAGTTTTAATATCTATGCTTGTCTCCTAATTGTACAATTTCTATTATTGTTGTCTTAAGATTTTTATTTAATCATAGTTTTCCCAAAATTATGGTTTTGCTGAGATTGTGAGTTAAGGCAAAGCATCGCGCTCTGATACCATAGTTGTCACACCCCACTCCCAGTAGACCCAACTTACCATTAAGAATACCGACGGTGTGAGTAAGACATGTACCTGTCTCACAAACCTACTAGGATCTCTGATAGCAATACCTTAACATTTTCACAATCTCACAACACAAACCAACATAAGCAGTGGAATCAGAGTATAGTAGCGAAATTATAAATAAAATGGGAAAACATCTAATGGTAATATAATAGCAATAACCTAGTTATTCTGTTACATTCATCTATGACATATAATATAATCTCAAGAAAATATACAATCCACAACTATATCCAAAAGTATCAAAATATGATGTACAATCTCATGGTGTAGCGTAAGCACAGTGATCGTAAGTACAGTCCTGATCGTGCTCCTCTGCTTCTGGCATCCACCAATTGCTCACACCATACTCTGACCCAGAAGATACTGGGTCACCCGTTATTGGCACCACAATAACTGCATCATCATCTAAAAAGGGGTGTATACGTGGGGTGAGCTTTCCAACTCGCTCAGTGAGGGGTAGGGTCAAACACGTCCAAGCAAGACGATAGCAATATTAATTTATGATGCATGATTACGAAAATTAAACATATAGTCCATGATGCTCGTGATACAGTTCATTTGTTTGTTATCCACCTAACAATACAAACTAAGTCTGGTGAATGCTACTATGGCGCATTAGGCTGTATCCCTCGTCTCGGAAACGACATTGACTATGTAATGCTACAAACCCTAATCGTGATTAAAGCATGTTGGTCCCCGTATGCGTCTATGGGTCACCCAGCAAACCCTTGATAACCCCCTCCTGGCAGGCACCGATAACAGATTGGCCATGCTAGATAGGTTCCCGCCTCTGGCAACAATCACATCGTACCGTGGGAGTGGCACTTCGGAAAGGCTCATCAAACATGCCACAATGGGTTATCCAATACCTTAACCCCTGTTGGCAAGGGTGCGTAGCATAGGGAGTGATACCTAACCACATATACTACATGCCTTCATAATGATACAGTTAGTATGGATTACACGATACTGGAGAGACCTCGGTGTAATCCATCTCCAAATACAGTCCCGGGTACACGATACCAGAGAGACCTTGGCCATAAAGTATAACCCGAGACCGTTTACCTAATCTAGCATGCAAATAACAGTTGAGTCTGGACTACGCAATACTAGCAAGACCTCAGCCACGAAGCGTATCCATTTCCAAATGTAGTCCCAGGGTACACGATACCAGAGAGACCTTGGCCACAAAGTGTAACCTACGACTACAACTAACTCTAATGCACATAATCAATGCATGAATGCAACATGCATATGATAATTGTGGCATCAGTACCACCTCGGCCACGCCAAATTCTATCTCACACACACACACACCCATCCAAACACACAAGATCATGGTATCGGTACCACCTCGACCACACCAGATCCTGTCATACATTTCCACAATTCATATCATGATCGTAAAATGATAATTTCAATTAAACATATAATTTCAAGCATGTGAGCAATTAAATAATTAATAAACATTTTAAAAATAAACATAGTCCATCCCTCACCTATTTTACGATCGGTTATGTTTGGGTTCAAGTACAGTCATCAATTGATCAATTCAATTCTGGCTTTGGGGCACGTACACATCACTGTCCTAGACAGAAGAGAATTGTACATCAGTACACATCGAAAACATCAGGAGGGACCCACACAGGTCACCCCCCAAAATGTACAGACACTGTCCCTAAGTGACAGTACTGTCACCAGACACAACCATCGAAAATGGGCATTTCCACCAGAAATATCAGACTTGTTTCCAGTGGAGATGATAGAGAGCACATTAGGCTGCATTTACACCGGAAATATGCCACCCGAAACAGACCCAGTGGATCCGATGGACTATTTTCGATGGAGATACAGGGCAGTCCAACAATTTGGGGTTTTTCAGCTCGGGCCTGATTGTCGGGATTTGTTCCATGGAGTTTGTAGGGGATGTCCCTAGCATCATTCTAAGCCAATAAAATTCCATTTCCATCGTGCCATTTGGAAGATACGTCGATTGAACGATTAAAACCCTAGTTGGTCTTTTGGCATTACATATTGCCGGAGCTCACCGGGCTTGGTTCGAGCTCGATAACAACACTGGGAGGGTAGAACACCCATCCCAAAAACCTAACATGGTGTGTACACCAAGATTCCATCCATACCTAGCTTTTTCTAGGTCAAAATGAAGAGAGAGAGAGTTACATGAGAGGTTGTACTTACCTCTGACAGCGATTTTGGCAACAAGGCGACAGCCGGCACCAAGGTAGGCCTTCAATCCCCTTCTCCTTCCTCTTTTTCTTCTTCCTCTCCTCCTATCCTCTCCTATGTTGGGCACAAGGGAAATGAGGAAATGAATCCTCATTTCCCTACTTATAACTTAAGTTGGGCTTAAAGGTATATTTGGTTTGGGCCTCTTTTGAACCAATCGGGCTAAAATGAGTTCCAGGGCACGAGAACCCGCACATTTAGGTCCATAAGGTGTTCACATCAAGAGGAAGGTGTGGAGGATGATTTGGGATCATTCGGTACCATTTACGATGCGAGTGGCAAGACCCACGGGCATCGAAACCTCGATAGCAACCAGTGGACCCATTGAAAACAGGCACCGAATTCATGCCCAGGCTACTTCCGGTGGCTTATTTCAGGTGGTCAAGACAACTTGCTATCCCATGGTTGGCCTCACATGGGTGGTTGCCCTCAGACATGCTCAAGGCCTTTCGGTAATTATGATGCGTGCCGAAAATCAAGTGTGGGGAGTGGGGAGTCGAGTTACCGTCTGGGATCGGAAGGTATGAATCCCCTCCAGTTAGATAGGTATGAAATACAAGAACATGTGGGGTCATCTCTACCCCTTCAGTAATGCGTAGCTACAAGCTAAAACTCGATCGCACTTCTGATCTCCGATCCGAGACTTGTCACAACAGTTCAAATTTGACCAGATTAGGGCACGGGTGTAACACTATGTTATCCATATAAAGTTGGGCTAACTAGTCCATGGAGTAATTGGTCCTAATCGGGATAAAATGAGCAGTCTTGGTAAGCCTGTCAACTACCACCCAAATTGCATCCATTCCCTTGGGTGTACGGGGTAGCCCTATAACAAAGTCCATGGTGTTCTTGTCCCATTTCCACTCCGGTATGGGGAGTAGCTGAAGAGTGCCATACGGTCTATGCCGTTCCACCTTGAATTTTTGACACACAAGACATGGTGCCACATACAAGGCAATAGTAATTTTCATTGCTGGCCACTAATAGCTTTGTTTAAGGACTTTGTACATCTTCGTACTTTCCGGTCGAAGTGAGTATTTAGAACTATGTGCCTCTTTCACAATCTTGTCCAATATTTTCATGTCATCAGGCACACACAACCTGTCTCGAAATAGTAATGCCTCGTCATTGCTATTGCGAAGTCAGGGTCATTCATTGTCTGCTCTTGAATTTTTAGCTTGATCCTTTGCAACTCAAGATCCAAAGATTGTTTCATTACCACCTCTTTCCTGATGGATGGATGTACCTGTAAGGCTATCAGAGATATGGTCAACTGCTTAACATCATTTGACTGATGTTCAAGTTCTAAGGTTACCCCTTTATATAGAAGGATTTCCTCTATTAGCACCACCTCTTGTATCAGCTGTGGATTGACAGCTAAGTATGAAAGCGAAACTGTCTGAGCCTTCCGACTTAGAGCATCTGCCACCACATTAGCTTTGCTCGGGTGATACTGAATGTCACAATCATAGCCCTTCATGAGTTTAAGTCATCTTCTCTATGTCATATTCAAATTTCTTTGGGTGAAGAAGTATTTAAGACTCTTGTGGTCACTGTATATTTCACACATCTCCCCATACAGATAATGGTGCCAAATCTTCAAGGCAAATATAACTGTTGCTAACTCTAAATCATGAGTGGGGTAGTTCTTCTCATACTCCTTAAGTTGCCTGAATGCATATGCTATTACCTTGCCATGTTGCATGAGAACACAACCCAACCCTATCTTGGATGCATTGGTATAGAATATTATCCCACCTGTACCATTTGAAATGGTCAATATAGGAGCTAACACTAACCACTTCTTTAACTCTTGGAAGCTGTTTTCACACTCTTCTGACCACTCAAACTTCACACCCTTCCTGGTCAACTTGGTCATCGGCATAGAAATTCGAGAAAAATTTTCGATGAAGGGCCAGTTGTAGCTTGCTAAGCCCAAAAAGCTTCTAATTTCTATTACATTCTTGGGTGCTTCCCACTCTACTACAACCTTCACCTTATCCAGATCCACTTTGATCCCATTCTTAGATACCATGTGTCCTAGGAATCCAACTTGCTTGATCCAAAATTTACATTTGCTGAACTTGGCATATAATTGCTGTTCTCTTAGTCTTTGTAGTACCATTCTCAGGTTGTCTTGCATGCTCTTCTTCAGACCTCGAGTAAATCAAGATGTCATTAATAAAAATGATGACCCACTTATCAAGGACATCATGAAATACCCGATTCATTAAATCCATAAAAGCAGCTTGTGTATTGGTTAGCCCGAAAGACAACACTAGGAATTCATAATGACCATATCGGGTTATAAAAGCTATCTTTGGTATATCACTACTCTTTATCTTGAGCTGGTAGTAACCCGATCTAAGATCAATCTTTGAAAACACCATAGCACCTTGCAGTTGGTTAAATAGATCATCAATACATGGCAACGGATATCGGTTCTTAATGGTTAACTTGTTCAGTTCCCGATAATCAATGCACATACGCAAAAGACCATCATTTTTCTTAACAAATAGGAATGGTGCACCCCAACGTGAGACACTTGGGCGTAGAAACTCCTTTTCAACAAATCTTGCAACTATGTCTGTAATTCCTTCAACTCGACTGGTGCCATTCTATACGGAGCCTTAGACAATAGGGCAGCTCTAGGAATTAGATCAATGGCAAACTCCAGCTCTCTATCAGGTGGTAGTTAGGTTAGATAATCTGGGAAGACATCAGGGAATTCCTTGACTACCTTCAATTCCTCCAGTGGTGTAACCTTTGCATCCACATCTAATACTGATGTAAGGTAGCCCTGGCACCCACTCTCTAGTAGTTTTACCACCTACAATGTAGAGATGATAGTCTTTCTAGGTCGCTTTGACCCTTATGTTGATATACAAGCTCTTCTCCTTCATTATCCAACACTTTAACTTGTTTTTTGGTACACATCCCATTTACTCGATGAGCCAACAGCCAATCCATGCCCATAATGACATCAAAATTTTACATATTAAATTTGATAATCTGGGCATCCAGCTTCTTTCCATTAATCTCAACTGAACACGACCCACACAATACTTTCAACTATTTCACCATGCTTGTGGGCATGTGTTTGAGATTTTAAAATGTAACCACAAGCGTACGGATCAGTGTGGCTACAGGTCGAACATAGGGAGAGCAGTCACTTTATTTTTATGCTTCGTTTAATACTGCGAAAGTGAACCGATTAATAGTTGTGATACAATTCTAATTACCATCTTAAACATATGTATTTAAAATAACATCCTAACCATTCGCCATCTAAGAATTTAAATATGCAAGCCACGCAATTAAAATTACATAAATAGCTGAAACTAAACACCCCATGTAATTAAAAAGCAATGAAGGAAAAAAAATGCTGAAATAAAAATAAAGTAAAAGAAAGGCGATAAAGCTAGAGAGTGACTCACAAGTAGGTTTCTCTACTTAGCCCGAGGGATGCATCATAATATGAGCTTCCCTACTTGACCAGAGAATCACTCTTACAAGGGTTACTTTACTTAGCTTTAGGGACTAGGAGGGATAGCAATAATGTAATAATGACTGAAATTAAAATTCTAAATTAAGAAAGAGATGGTAGTTAGAAAAGGGAATGAGAGGGGGGAGAGAAGACTACTAAAGGAGCCTACTTGCTTGAATTTCAACCCTTGGACTGAAAACTTGATCGATTTGAGATACTACTAGTGCTAAAAACCAGATCTGGAATAAACCAAATCTGAAATTTTTGGTACTAGAGAAAACAAATCTGAAGAAAAAAATTGAACTTAAAAGACATGCTTCATAGCTTATTCTTGTCACCTAGAACTAAGCCTAGAACTAGAACTTGAAAATTACAACTTCAATTATTTAAACAATAAAAATAAAATATTGAATAAAAAACAAAAGTGCTTGCATTAATTGAATAAAAATAACTTACAAAAGTGTTTAAAGCATAAACCTAGAACTAGAGCTAGAGAAAGAGATAGAGCAACTAAGAAAAAAACGTAGAAGAAGAATGAAGTCCTCCTCCCCTTGTGTTAATTCTATTATATAGAGAATGGGAGAGGGAAGCTAACAATTTTAGCTTGTAAAAAAAAAGATTTTTTTTATCTTGTTGATGAGGTGAAGGAGAAAGAAGAGAGAAAACGTGTGGAGAGAGATCTCCCACGATTTTTCTTGCCTTTTTTTTCCTATTTTTTCTCCCTTTTTCTATTTTTCTCTCTCTTCTTGTGCAAGAAACCCCCTCTGGCCGATTTTTTTTGCTTGGATTTGAACAATATTCTATTTTAATGGGAAATTTCATCCATGCCCTTGTCTTTTCTCTTTTTTTTTTTTTTTTTCTTATTTCCTATTTTTTCTCTTTATTTTTTTCTCTCTTCTTCAAACTTGCATACAACCATCTTGGCCAACGTCCTTTAAGTGATGAGTAGGAGAGAGAAAATTTTCTAAAATAAAAACTCAACAAAATGGCAGCTAAGAGGTTCAAACTTGAAACCTCCTCATAAGCAAGGGATTTTGCATTCCATAACTCACCAACTACGCTAGGTAGTTGTTGTTACCAAAAACAAATCTTCAATCACTTAAGGATCTGGTCCATCGATCCTTGTTGGTATTTGAAATATTTCTTATACCCTTAGGACAACTGCAGATGGGCTGGTTCTGCATCTCGGTTCAGTTTTGATCTATTATTCTTTTTCTAGCCCGAAAAGAATAATCACTTGTACGGTTGACCAAACGAATGTGTACTTGTAAATGAACACGTCCATCTTGCTTAGAATTTCATCCTCTTTGCAACCATGAAAGAAATAGGACCTCTTTAGGTGTAAAATTGGAGATATAGCGCCCGATAGTCTTTAAGACCTTGAAAATATAAAACCTATAAAAAGAGAGTAAAACCCAAGGTAGCTCCATTCTAAATATGTAAAATGTATATTTTACAACACTAGATTTCACACATAAATGTGCTCATCAGAATTCCCCCGCACTTGGACTTTTCTAGTCCTCGAGCAAAATAAAAATAAAAAGAATAAAAACAAAAAACCTAACTCACTTTTATAGGAATCACGGTTGCACTTAGCATGTGCAATAAGCCTTTAAACCCCTAGGTCACCCCAAGTGGACGAGTTGTATCTTATGGGTGTTTGCAGTGAATATACACCCAAAATTCAGAATAAAAAAATCCCAGCCTTGGCTAAAGGTAAGGGCCACACCAATCTGGAGCAAAAATAATTCCTCTTACAAGGGACCCCCACACTTGAACTTTTATTACCCTTTATCAATTCCAGGCACTAGCATATTTCTTAATTTGGAACTCACTTCATCTCTTCCAAAACATTCTTATCTTAAGGTAAAATCACTTGTGAAGAAATAGGGAACCAATGACTAAGGCGTTGGAGTGTTTTTGACCAAACATGTTACCTAGCATTAATGACATTTGCACATTTTTTCTCCTTTTCTCGCATAATAAACTCTATTCTACTCCACTACTTTTGGCCTAAATGACATGGTGGAGCAAACACCAGACACCTTAGTTACTATGTAGCTTTAATTTTTGCATATGCCCACAAAGACAGTGATGTTAGAGTTCTTTCAGAAGTTTCTTCCCTAGGAATTTTGATCAAGACACCACGCTTCTTGAGACGCAATACCCTGTCTAGTTTCAAGGGAATCGACTCTTATTCTTCTTTATACCACATTTCATACTTCATTTAAAATTGTGTATTTGTCAACTCATGCCAAATTAAAAAGAATGTCTCAACTCCAAATCAAAAATACAAGGAACCCATAGACTTACATCTGGTCCAACACCATAAAACAAGGGTCTCTTATTTTTCAAAAGAAAGTCTCATCTCAAGACACATGCTTCTTTCTTTCTTCTCAACAGGGTTTTTATATGTTCAAAATGGGTACCTTAATCAAAACTTTTATTTTCATACATCAAGCAACCGAATGGTATGATCATTATCCAAAAGCCAAAGTAGGACTTCATCCTTAGCAAGCTCAAAAATAAAAAGAAAAACAAACAAAACAAAGTGAAAAAAAACAAAAACTAGTTTCCCTCCCCCACGCTTAAGTCATGCAATGTCCTCAATGTATGAAAAAAAATTAAAAGCGAAGACAATGCATGCAAGGGGGTCATACCTGATTAAAAGTTAGTCATCAGTGTAAAGAGGTTCATAGAGATCCATGACCTCTTCACTGCCAGTAGTAGGAAACTCGAGGAACGGTTTCAAACGCTGACCATTAACCTTCGAAATTACCCCTGTTCCTGGACTTAGAATCTCCACAGCCCCATGGGAATATACATTATGGACAATAAACGGTTCATCTCATCGGGATCTAAGCTTACCAGGGAAAAGATGCAATCGAGAGTTGTACAATAAGACCTTATCACCAATTGCAAAAGATTTACGCAGAATGTACTTATTATGGAAAGCTTTGGTCTTTTCCTTATAAATCTTAGAACTTTCATAGATCATTCCTAAGTTCCTCCAACTCAGATAGTTGGAGCCTACGTGCATTAGACAAATCAAATTTGAGCTTCTTGATAGCCCAAAAGGCCTTATGCTCTAACTCAACTGGTAAGTGATAAGCTTTCTCATACCCCAAATGGTAGGGAGGTTGACCAAGGTCGGTCTTGAATGTAGTTCGATGGGCCCACAAGGCATCAATAAGCCTAAGGGACCAATCCTTATGGTTGAGATTAACAGTTTTTTCTAAGATTTGTTTGATCTGCCTATTAGACATCTCCACTTGGCCACTAGTTTGGGAGTGATAAGGGGTAAATAACTTATGGGTGATCCCATACTTTTTCATTAAGGCCTCAAAAGGTCGATTACAAAAATGAGTACTCCTATCACTAATTATTGCACGTGGTGCACCAAAGTGAAAAAAAATGTTCTCTTTGAGAAACTGGACCACCACTTTGTGGTAATTAGATTTACAAGGTATGGCCTCTATCCATTTAGAAACGTAATCAATAGCCAAAAGTATGTACAAATTCCTAAAGGAATTAGGGAATGGTCCCATGAAATCGATGCCCCATACATCAAATATCTCAACTACCAAAATAGAGTTGAGGGGCATCATGTTCTTCTTATTGATAAGGCCAAAAGACTGGCAGGTGGGACAAGCCTTGCAAAAATCAAAAGCATCTCTAAAAAGAGTGGGCCAATAAAATCCGCATTGGAGAACCTTTGCAGCAGTCTTCTTAGGTCCAAAGTGTCCACCACATGCTTAATCATGACAAAAAGAGAGAATAGAATGTTGCTCATGATCAGGAACACATCGTCAGATAATCTGATCCGGATATATCTTAAACAAATAAGGATCATCCTAAAAAAAGTGCTTAACTTGAGAATGAAACCTATACTTATCTTGGGTGGACCAGTGATCCGGAGTCACACCTGAAACTAAGAAGTTGACAATGTCAGCAAACCATGGTTCACTGGACACTACAAATAATTATTCATTTGGAAAGTTCTCGTTGACTGGAGAATCGAAAGTTAAGGAATTGAGACGCTGGGATAAATGGTCTGCAACTAGGTTTTCAACTCCTTTCTTATCCCTAATTTCTAAATCAAACTCTTGTAAAAGTAAAACCCACCTAATGTGATGGGCTTTGACATCCTTCTTCTGAACTATATATCTAAGAGCATAATGATCAGTATACAACACCATATGTGAACCAACTAAGTAAGGCTGAAACTTTTTTAATGCAAACACAATAGCTAAAAATTCTTTTTCAGTGGTTGTATAATTGAGTTGTGCATCATTTAAGGTCCTACTAGCATAATAAATGACAGTGGGAAACTTATTAATTCTTTGACCCAAAACCGCTCCTATGGCAAAGTCTGAAGCATCACACATCAGTTCAAAAGATTCAGTCCAAACAGGTGGTTGAGCAATGGGTGCATTGGTCAACTCCTTCTTAAGTTGTTTGAAGGATTCTAGGCACTCTTTAGAAAACTCAAAAGATTGATCTTTGGCAAGTAATGAAGTGAGAGGTCGGACTAACTGACTAAAGTTCTTAATAAACCTTCTGTAGAAGCCCGCATGCCCTAGAAAAGACGGGATGTCCTTAACAGATTGTGGATGTGGTAAATTATCAATTAAATCCACTTTGGCTCTATCTACCTTAATTCCCTCCTTAGATATTACATGGCCTAAAACAATACCAGATTTAACCATAAAATGACATTTCCCCCAATTCAAAACCAAATTCTTAGATATGCACCTTTTCAAAACTAGGGAAAGACGATGAAGACATTCAGAATATGAATTCCTATGAATTGAAAAGTCATCCATAAATTCTTCTAAGAATTTTTTGACCATATCAGAAAAGATATTCATCATGCGCCGTTGGAACGTAGCAGGGGCATTTCAAAGCCTAAAGGGCATACACCTATAAGCAAATGTTCCATATAGGCATGTAAAAGTGGTCATATGGTTGTCCTCTAAAGCAATTGGGATCTGGTTACAGCCAAAATATCCATCAAGAAAACAATAGTATTCATGTCTAGCTAACCTCTCTAACATCTGGTCAATGATTGACAATGGGAAGTGCTCCTTCCAGGTTACCACATTAAGTTTTCTGTAGTCTATGCACACTCTACACCCTGATTGTACGCAGGTTGGAATTAGTTCATTATTGGCATTGGGAACTACAGTCACCCCAGACTTCTTAGGCACTACGTGAACTGGGCTTACCCATTGGCTGTCAGAAATAGGATAATTTATTTTATGATCCAAGCACTTTAGGATCTCTTTCTTAATGGCTTCTATCATCACTGGGTTAGCTCTTCTTTGGGGTTTCGTGGATGGTTTGGAATCCTCCATAAGATGTATATGATGTTGAACAATAGAAGAGCTTATACCCTCGATATCAGCCATGGTCCAACCAAGGGCTTCCTTATTATCTTTTACCACTTTAAGTAACTCCTCTTCCTGGCTAGAAGTCAAATTTGAAGAAATTATTACAGGAAGAATCTGGTCAGGCCCTAGGAAAGCATACCTCAAATTAGATGGAAATTCCTTAAGATCTAGCATAGGGGGCTCAACTATGGAAGGTTTGGGAATGGAATTGGAAAGGGGTCCTAAGGGCTCCACAGGTGTGTGAAGACTCAAGACTTCAGAAAATAAATTTTCACTAACATCATCCAACTCTTCCATACACCCTTGGAATTCTGAATCAAAATCAATATCAAAGTTGGTAATTAAATCATCAGAAAAATCTAGAAAATCATCAAGCATATTGATCTCCTCTTCTATATGTGGTTGCTTGCCTATCCTAAACATGTTAAACTCAATAGTTTGGTTGCCAAAAGATAACCTTAGGAAACCATTCTGGTAATTGATTAATGCATTACTAGTAGCCAAGAATGGTCTTCCTAGAATTATTGGGATCTCATCCTTTGTTGAGAAGGGCTTGGTATCTAACACAATGAAATCAACAGGGAAAATAAATTCCTCCACCTTTAGTAAGACATCCTCAACCATCCCTTTAGAATCTTAATGGACATATATGCGAACTAAAGAGTAGTTCCAGTGGCTTTCAATTCTCCCAATCTCAGTTGTTTGTACACATAGCAAGGTAAAAGATTTACACTTGCTCCAAGGTCAAGTATGACATTCTCAATATAGGTGTTGCCTATGACACAAGATATGGTAGGGCTCCCTGGATCCTTATACTTGGCTGCTATAGGCTGAGTAATTATGGAACTAATGTTACCTGCAAAGAATGCTTTTTTGGGCACACTAGTGATACATTTGTGAGCACATAAATCTTTCAGTACCTTTGCATAGGTGGGGATATGGGATATGACATCCAAAAGAGGGATGTTCACTTCTACCTTTTTGAAGACTTCTAAAATTTTATCTATGGAAGCAATCTTTTTTTTTTTTTTTTTTTTTTTTTACTAAGCGATTAGGAAATGGGACAAGAGGAACATAAGGACTGTTAGGGATTTACCCTTTTTCAGAAGAATCATTTTTGGTTTCCTCAACTAAATCATCTTTAATTTCAAAAGAATCTTTAGGTTTATCATATGAACCTGAAACAAGAGGTACACTTGTGTCCTCAACTGAAGGAGAGTTAATAGGAGTAATAGATGGGGAAGATTTAGGAATGCTCTGTTGGTACTCTCTTCCACTCCTAAGGGTATAAATAATATTATATTAGTTAGAGAGCCCTTGTTGGGTCTGACCTTGTACTATATTCAGTGGTGCATTAGTTGGTGCTTGTGAACTAACAAGCTGATGATGCCTAGGGTTAGGCTCTGGTTGACTGGGTAAAGTTTCTTTCTCCCTCTCACGCATAATTGAGATAACTTGGGTGTGTTCTCTCGTAAGATTTTGATGGTTTGTCCTGAGGAGAGTCATATTTTTTTTTAAGTCACTTATTCTACTTGCCTCTCCAGTGTTGGTAAACCCAGGGGGTTGTTGATAAGATGATAGGAGAGGGGCCCTAGGAAAACTAGCCTGAGGTCCTACATTTGACCTAGGAAAAGTATTTTGGGAAAAAGATTGTTGTGCGAAGTGAGGCCTTTGGGGTCCAGGTTGACCTTGATTATGAAAATTGGAAGGCCCTGCTTGGTTGCCCTGATTCCAAGAGAAATTTGGGTGATTTCTCCATCCTGGATTGTAGGTGTTACTATATGGATTATTCTGGTATAAGGCATTAACACTATCATTAGAAGTGGCCCCAGAGGTATTGGGGCATTCTTCTATGACATGTCTAGGGGACTGGCACCAAGCACAAATCTTAACCAAATTGACTGATGATAGCTCTCTAGGAACAATAGCCTCAATCCTCTTAATTAAGCTATCCAAATGGGCTTTCTTAGCTACTATCCCATCCACAAATTATCATTTCCCTCCTATGGTTCTTTCACTCTCTTGGGTTGATTCCCACTCACGGGTTTTGTCAGCTAAGTCAAGTAAAAATTCCCATACCTTTCTTTCATTTGTAAAGGATGTGAATCCCTCAGGCCACATAGACTCTATCATTTGTTTAGTTGGGTAATCAATACCCTCATAAATTATTTAACATAAATGCCATAAGTCTATGCCATGGTGAAGGAATTCTTGGAGTAGATCCTTGAATCTCTCTATAAGTTTGGAAAATGACTCACTAGGCTTTTTCCTAAACTGAAGGATATCGCTGCTAAGCTTATTGATCTTGTGAGTTGGGAAAAACTTCTTAAGGAAGACAACTATGAATTATTCCCATGAGGTTATGGAATTTGTGGGTAACCCATACAACCACTTCTTAGCTTAGTCTTTTAATGTAAAAGTGATAAACCTAAGCTTAACAGCATCATCAGAAAGCTGTTGGATCTTAATTAGAAGACATACCTCTTCAAATTCTCTTAGAAATAGGTATGCATCCTCAGATGTCAACCCATGGAAGTGGGACAACATAGTGATGTGTTGAGATTTGAGTTCAAAATTATTGCCCTGGACTTGTGGTAGAACTATGCAGGAAGGTTGAGTTGTTCTAGCAAGGTAGAACCTATCTTTTAGAGATTTAGGTGAAGGGTTTTGATGTTGATTTCCCATATTGAAACATTTTAAATAGAGCAAACGTATAGGATCACTACTTGTTGGATCTCTTCTTTCTAACCGATTCTTGGTATTATGTACCCATATAACACTCATGCAATAGAAAACTACCCAGAACTAGAGTAAGACAAGCACAAAAGAATGGATAGTAAAACTTTTCTTTTATGAATTTTTTGATTTTTTTTTTGGCTTTTTGAGAGCTTACTGGCAAGGATCCGGGGTTGCTCAGGTCAATTCCTGAGGTACTACTTCAGGGCGAAACCTGCCTTTATTATACTGTGAGACATGGCGACCTCCACCAATACAACTATTATTGCAAGTTGTTCTTGTCAAGAATTCAATAAGAGAAAAGGAAAAACAAGAAAAAATAAACAAAGCACTCCAATTTACCAAAAGAAGGTAAAAAATAATATGGAACTGTCTCCCCAGCAACGGCGCCAAAAACTTGTTTGAGATTTTAAAATGTAACCACAAGTGTACTGATCAGTGTAGCTTCGAGTCGAACACAAGGAGAGCAGTCACTTTATTTTTTTGCCTCTTTTAATAATGTGAAAGTGAACCGATTACTAGTTGTGATCTAATTCTAATTACCGTCCTAAACATATGTATCTAAAATAACGTCTTAACCATTTGTCATCTAAGAATTTAAATACGCAAGCCACACAATGAAAAATAAATAAATAAATAAATAAATAGCTGAAAATAAACACCCCACGCAATTATAAAGCAATGAAGGAAAAAAATACTGAAATAAAAATAAAGTAAAAGAAAGAGGATAAAGCTTGAGAGAGACTCACAAGTAGGTTTCTCTACTTAGCCCAAGGGATGCATCATAATATGAGCTTCCTTACTTGACCAGAGAGTCACTCTAACAAGGGTCACTCTACTTGGCTTTAGGAAAAGGGAGAAAATAAAAATAAAAATAATAAAATAATGGTTCTATGGCTAGGAGGGGCAAAGCCAACACATATACTAGCCAGGAACCTTGGGGGAAAGAGATAGCAATAATGTAACGACTGAAATTAAAATCCTAAATTAAGAAAGAAAGGGTAGTCAAAAGAGGGAATGAGAGGGGGGAGAGAAGACTATTGCAGGAGCCTACTTACTTGAACTTCAACTCTTGAACTAAAAACTTGATCGATTTGATATACTACCAGTGCTAAAAACTAGATCTGGAATAAACCAAATCTGAAATTTCTAGTACTAGAGAAAACAAATCTGAAGAAAAAAATTGAACTTGAAAAACATGCTTCATAGCTTATTCTTGTCACCTAGAACTAAGCCTAGAACTAGAACTTGAAAATTACAACTTCAATTGGTTAAACAATAAAAATAAAAGACTAAATAAAAAACAAAAGTGCTTGCATTAATTGAATAAAAAGAACTTACAAAAGTGTTTAAAGCATAAACCTAGAACAAGAGCTAGAGAAAGAGAAAACTAGAGAAAGAGATAGAGCAACTAAGAATAAACCTAGAAGAAGAATGAAGTCCTGCTCCTCTCGTGTTAATTCTATTATATAGAGAATGGGGGAGGGAAGCTAATGATTTTAGCTTCTAAAAAAAAAAGATTTTTTTTTATCTTGTTGATGAGGTGGATGAGAGTGAAGAGAGAAAACGTGTGGAGAGAGATCTCCCACGATTTTTCTTACTTTTTTTTTCCTTTTTTTTTTCTCCCTTTTTCTATTTTTCTCTCTCTTCTTGCACAAAAAACCCACTTTGGCCGATTTTTCTTGCTTGGATTTGGACAATATTCTATTTTAATCGGAAATTCCATCCATGCCCTTGTCTTTTCTCTTCTTTTTTTTTTTTTCTTCTTTCCTATTTTTCTCTTTATTTTCTCTCTCTCTTCTTCAAAGCTAGGTAGTTGTTGTTACAAAAAACAAATCTTCAATCACTTAAGGATGTGGTCCATCGATCCTTGTTGGCATTTAGAATATTCCTTATACCCTTGGGACAATTACAGATGGGCTGGTTCTGCATCTCGTTTCAGTTCTGATCCATTATTATTTTTCTGGCTCGAAAAAAAAATCACTTGTACAGTTGACCAAACGGATGTGTACTTATAATTGAACACATCCATCTTGCTCAGAATTTCGTCCTCTTCGCAACCATGAAAAGAAATAGGACTTCTTTACGTGTAAAATTGGAGTTACAGTTCCTGATAGTCCTTAATGCCTTGAAAATATAAAACTTACAAAAAGGGAGTAAAACCCAAGGTAGCTCCATTCTAAATATGTAAAATGCATGTTTTACTACATTAGATTTCACACATTAATGTGCTCATCAGCGTGCTAACAAATAACTTGCATTCTAAGGTCTTAGATGCCACATCAAGCTTCCTAGCAAATCTCTTAGACATAAATGAATGCAAAGCTCCAGAGTCAAATAAGACATATGCAGGTATACCTGATACAGATAAGACACCTAGCATTGCATTGTACATTATAGTGTACCTGCTACTACTTTAGTGCTGGCCTTAGCCTCTTCAGCTGACAAGGCATACATCCTTCCCTAAGGCTGGTTCCCCTGGGTCAATGCTGGTCTACGAACAGGGGGCTGGCTTGATTGTACAATTGATGGGTACAGGCAGTCCTTAGCAAAATACCCATACGAATGACAATTATAACATCGGCTCGGTGATGCCTGAACTGGAGTGGGAGCTCTCTGTACTGATCCTGGTACGATTGGAGGATGAGGGGTTCTCAGGGTGGTTGGCACCACACTAGTGTTCTGGCGAAACGATGTAGTGCCCGACCCACTAGCTGGTTGGGAAGAATAACCCGATGGCCTGTAGGGTTGTTTGTAAGAGAGACCATAAGAGTATGACCCAAGGAAGCTCTTGCTCGGGCCACCTGAATCAGTATATGAGTTTACCCTCTTCCATAGTCCCGGTATAAGGGATGGCTCTGGCCTCTGTTTGTCTTCTATTGCCTTGGCTTTCTGCGCAATCTGTGCATAATCGGTTAAGTCTAATACCTCCAACACTGTGCTAACGGATGTTTTCAACCCCTTTAAGAACTTTTGGGCTTTTTCTTCAGCTCTCTTCATATGACGAAGGGCAAAATAGAACAAGCCCTCAAACTGTTACTGATAATCCAGAACAGTTTTGTTTCCTTGAGTTAATGCCATAAACTCTACCTCCTTGCGGTCTCTGAAGCTTTTTGGATAGTAATTTGATAGGAACAATTCCTTGAATTGCTCCCATGTAGGCTCTGGGTGAGTTGCCATTAATATAGGTTTAGAGGCTTTCCACTAAGAATCAACTTTATTTTTAAGTTGCAACCCCGCACAGATAAGCTTCTGTGCCTTTGTGTACTCTACAATATCAAATACCTCCTCCAACTCTTGGATCCATCTATCTGGCTCCAATGGGTCATTACCCACCTTGGTGAAGATGGTGGCATGTACTTCTTTAAAGACTCCACCACCTTTGCTGTAGTGGTGGATGGTGGGTGATAAGGAGGATAAGCTGGATAGTACTGATAGGGTGGAGGCATCATGAATGGAGGAGTGCCATATGGTGGAACTGGTGGGATACTTCCTGGTTGATGTTGAGGTGTAACCCCAGGCAGTGTTCCTCCTAGTTGTACCCCAACACCTGACCCCATAGAGGGTCCCGTGGAGTAACCACCCTAGGTGGATGACCCTACTGAGTAGGGTTCAAGTATTGTTGCATAGCAGCCATAAAAGTTTCTTGCTATTGAAGCAACTGCTGCTGAAATGCCCCTTGCGACTGTTGTATAAGTGTCGCAACATCACTTAGAGTGATGACATATGGGGGACCCAGAATTTCGTTCACGGGTGGGTTACCCTGAACTTCTTCTTGTTCAAGGTCCACTTGTGGTGGTGGAGGTGAGGATTGCCCCACAGGTCGAGGTCCACGGGGATTCGGTGGTCGACCAATAGGGTGAGGACCATGAGAGGTACCACGGGCATGACCATCGGATCTGATGCGTACCATAATGACCTATACCTGGTTTATACCAAAATGTAACATTGATTAAGTGCCACAACATATATGTATAAGCTCATAATCAATTGCAATACATCATAGGTTACATTGATGCACCACACCACATGACCAAACACACCCACATTTAATTACCAATACATAGTACGGCCTCACAACAACGTCTAACTATGTTGCAAAACACCTCTATTGGCACTTAGTTGGGGCCCACTGAATGCAAAATATAAAAAATTTCCAAACACAGACAAACTGGGCCTTGAAACCCAAACCGGCGGGCAAGGTCAGGCTGGGGCCCAGTAGTCTACGGCTTGTCGGTCACGACCGAGCGACTTAAAAGGGGTTTTAAAACCCTTATTTTCCTATTTCTCTCATTTCTTCTTTTCAACTCAGAGCAAGGGTGGTTTGAGGGACCTATCCAAGTGTTCAACTCACGATTTCACTCACCCATTTGGTGTCCAAACCCTTCTTCATCTTCTCAAATCCACAAGTAAATTCTCTTTCTCCATTTTCTCTTTGAGAACCATGCTTTTCTGTGTTCTCTGATTATAGAAACTTAAAATCTCTTTATATACTTCATTTCCTCTATGGAATGTTTGTTTCTTGACAATGTGATGTTTTACTTATGCTCTCCATTGTTTATTGGCCTTGCTTGACCAATTATAGAGAGAAAATCTCAAATTCTTGCCCTAATTTCTCAGTTTTAGGGTTTTCTTCTCATTTCACTTCTTTTTTGCAATTTGATGGCTCATATGATATTCTTCACTCTCAATGCACATACACATTAGTAGAGAAGTCATTTCCATTCGTGTGTGCATGGGTTTCCCTTCTTTTGTTATGAATTTACCCCTTTATAGGTCAAAATCCTTTGGAAATTTGGGTGAAAATGCACAATGGATACAACCATGTCCACCTTTCTCAATTCGTAGTTCGATTGTCTTAATATAATTCTTTTGCAAAAATAAGCAATTTTCCACTATGATCGATTCAACTGTACTCATGTAAAAACCCCTATTTTTCCCAAGTTATAGTGTTTGGGGCTTCCATCATTTTTCTTCATTTTATTTAGACTTCTTGCTATGATTTTGCTTATCATTACCCATTCAACTGCATTTGAGCATTAAATATGTCCTCACACTCATATGCTTCATCTCCATTTACTTGATAAGCGTCATCGACTCTTTTGTTATTAAAATATATATATATATATATATATCGAATTTCACCACTTATACCACTACATTTTTACATTGGCCATTGCATTTTGAAGTTCTACCATTCATGTCACTTCTCTTAGGGTTCATTTCACCCCCCCTTTTTATACTTTTGCTTATCACATCCTTTTCATATTCTCTATTCATTACACTTACACATCTCCTTAGTGTTTTGAGGATGTCTTCCAGAAAGGGTAAAGAGGTAGCTTCTTCTTCCAAAAGAAGAAAGACTACCGCATCTCAGGGAAGAAATGCAGCCCCCGATTCCTCTTCATCATGGGTTTGACCCACAAGGGAGTCTTCTGTCGACCTGGCAGAATTTGATGAGAGCTTATTCCACAGCCCTGAAGCAGCTATGGCTTGGTTGATCTTCTCCAAGAGACCAGTCATGATGGAGAAGACCTTGGCGACAGTGGACTTTAGAGCTTTCTAGTTGTTGGATAAATTCACCACCCTTGGTTGGCAGTCCATGCTCTATCCTAATAGCCCCTATTATGAAGACTTGGTTTGATATTTCTACTATAATCTGGAGGTCTCCTATGAGAATGGGGAGTACTCCCTCACCAACCTGGTGAAGGGAGTAAACATTGTCTTGACTGTGGATCTACTAGTGGGAATTCTAGGGATATCCGCTGAGAGTTCCGAGATGCAGGAGAGCATATATGTGACTATCAGTGGCAAGAAGGAGCATCCGTTATCCGAGACAACCTTCAATGCAAACGCTTGTGTGTTCGCCCACTTGGCCCAATTCAACCAGCTTCCCAGGGTAGGTCACAGGAACCAAGTAAGTTTCATGACTACCTACCTTGCCTATTGCATCTATGTGGCCTTGGAAGAGGGGGTGCTTCCCGTCTCTGCCTCCCCTACATCATGCTGAAAACCATGGAATACCACACAACACACCCCAATGATTTAGGATTCCCCTATGGAAGATCACTCCCCAAGGTCTTTAAGTACTTCCAAGTGGACCCGATGGGCGAGGAAGGGAAATATCCCGGGGACAAGTTCACTCGAGAGAACTTGAGAAGGATGGGGTTTCCAGTTCTAATGGGTGCACCACAGGAGGAAGAAGAACAAGGGGCAGAGTACAGGGAGGGAGGATATGATAGTGAAGAGGATAAGGACTACATCCCTCATCCCGATGATTCATGAGAAGGAGATCCTCGAGGAGGAGCCTTTAGAGACCAGAGCCGTAGATCCAAATTTTATAGCTCCACCACCTTCAGGTGGGGCTTTTAACTTCCAGAGGTTGATGGATAGTGTGAGTGCCTTGAAAGACGGGCAAGATCAGATCTTGGAGCATGTGGAGGAGAGTGTCACCTTTGAATTGGCGATATAGCATAAATTGGGAAGGGCAGAGGCTAGTTTCCAATCCTTAAACGAGGACTTAGATAATGTCTCTAACGAAATTGCTGCTGATTTTTGTCGGGTGAAGAAGGTGGTCACCCTGACAAACGACAGGCTCGACTTTTATGACTATCACTTCCACTGCACCTCGCGGCCTAAAAATGGGAAGACATTCACTGTGTTCGATGATGATTGATGGTGTGGTTGATCCTTCCTACTTTTCTCCCTCTTGGACCCATCCTCTATTTTTTTCTTTTCTGGCTTTATCTTTCATTCCTCTCTCTCTATGATGATGATGATTATGTTACTTTGGTAGTTGTATATTTTGGTATATTTCTATGGTTTGGAACTCGAAAGGGCGTTTATGTGGATGTTTGGAACTTTATGATAAGTTTCATTTATTTTGATTACTCTATTGTGGTTTGGTGGTGATAGTGTATGTCACCCTTCTTTTGTAATTATGTCTATATATGTGGTTTATCAAGTGACTTCTTTATAAATTTATAGAAATCCAATGTAGCGCTATTATGCTATCAAAATTTTTATTTAATTAAGAATTTTGATGGTTTATGGAATCGACCAATTGATCTTTTGTTAATCTATTTAAGTTCTACCCTCATGCATGTAATGGAATGCAAAGATTTAGACTTTTTCATATTATTACAAGTTTTAATTCTTTAAAGGGATCTATCATGTATGTTGTGAGTGGGTAAAGCATTACGCTCTGATACCACTATTGTCACACCCCGTTCACACATAATAGGACCGGTGACCAGGCTAACACTTGTTAACCCAAAACCTGCCAGGATCATCTGACACAGTAGCCACTACACAACATATACACAACTATAGATAATAAATAATGTAATTTAGTGGAAGTCTTACATGTATGTACCTGTAAATACCCCAATACTCTTGATACCCAAATTGTATTACATAATGCATTTACATGTGGGCCCATATGCATGATATATACATAAAAATTATAATTTAGACATCCAGAGCACAAAAGGGGTAACATCACAAAATAATCAAAATGAATCCCGAGTAGGTATCAATGTTGCTGTCTCGCAACACAAATTTGGCATGGGCATTCGGCCTTATGCCCAAGATCTTTAGGGACCCACCAGTCCTCAGTTGGAAACTTTACCATGGGTCTCAGTTCTAACTCTTTGGCCGGATAATCTACAAGATCATCTAAAAATGGTGTGCACGTGGGATGAGCTCACTAACCCAGGAAGTGAAAAAAAAAGACTAAGTAATCATTTGTAATACAAATGCACATATATGCAAGTCCATTTTTATAACTGTTAGGATTTTAAAAGTAACCGCAAGTGTATGGATCAGTGTAGCTAACGGGTCAAACACAAGGAGAGCAGCCACTTTATTTTAAGCTTCTTCTAGTAATGTGAAAGTGCACAGATTCATTATGATGATCTAATTCTAACTATCGACCTAACACAAATGCATCTAAAAGCGACCTAACTATTCACATCTAGAGATTTAAATACTCAAACCACGCAATTAAAAAATAAATAAATGAAAATAAAAGTGCTAAAAAGTAAATAAATAAAATAAAAAGGGAAAAAAACTAGAGAGAGGCACACAAGTAAGTAACGCTACTTAGTCCGAGAGATGCATCATAAATAATATGAGCTTCCCTACTTGACCAAAGAGTACTCGTACAAGGGGTTTTATACTTGGCTTTAGGGGAAGGGAAGCAATTAAAATAAAAACAATAAAATAATGGTTCTATGGCTAGGAGGGGTAAAGCCAATACATACACTAGCCATAAATCTTAGGGAAAAGGGAAAGCAATAATGTAACGACTGAAATTAAATTCCTAAATTAAGAAAGAAAGGGTAGTTAGAAGAGGGAATGAGAGGGAGGTAAGAAGACTACTGAAGGAGCCTACTTACTTGAACTTCAACCCTTGAACTGAAAACTTGATCGATTTGAGATACTACCAGTACTAAAAACCATATCTGAAATAAACCAAATCTAAAATTTCTAGTACTAGAGAAAACAAATCTGAAGAAAAAAAATTGAACTTGAAAGACATGCTCCATAGCTTGTTCTTATCACCTAGAACTAAGCCTAGAACTAGAACTTGAAAATTATAACTTCAATTTCTTAAATAATAGAAATAAGAGACTGAATCAAAAACAAAAGTGCTTGCATTAATTGAATAAAAAGAACTTACAAAAGTGTTTAAAGCAAAAACCTAGAACTAGACCTCGAGAAAGAGAGAAAGAGCAACTAAAAAAAACCTAAGAAGAGAGAAGTGAAGAGGAAGAGAGGGACAACCCTTTAGAGTTTTATGGACTCCCTTTTATAGGGAATAGGAAGGGAGTAGAGGAGGACGTCCAAGTTAGAAGTAGGGAATCTCCAACAATTTTTCTTCCTTTTTCCTTTTTTTTTTTTCTTTCCTATTTTTCTCTCTCTCTTCTTCAAAATGTGGCAGCCTCTTGAATGATTTTTCCTTCTTTTATTTTTTTTCCTTTTTTTTTCTTTCCAATTTTTTCTCCTTTTTTTTTTTTTTTTTTCTATTTTTCTCTTTTTTTTTCCTTATTTCTCTCTCTTCTTGCGCAAGAAACCTCTTGGCCTACCTCCTTGCTTTAAGTGATGAGTAGGAGAGAGAAAATATTTCAAAACAATCTCCAAAAAATGGTAGCCAAGAGGTTCGAACTTGAGACCTAATAAAGAAGAGATTTTGCTCACCACAACTCACCAACTACGCTGGGTAGTTGTTGTTACAAAAAATGAATCTTCAATCACTTAAGGGTGTGGTCCATCGATCCTTGTTGGCATTTGGAATATTCCTTG